>NW_010972709.1:100601-124736 GCF_000737465.1 Haliaeetus leucocephalus | reverse complement strand
AGAAGCAGAGGCGGCAGGGAGCGCGGAGAACTGCAGCCATGGTGAGCCGGGCGCTCCAGCGGGTCCGCGCGGCGAGGGGTGCTGCGCCGCCTCGGTGTGGCCGGCCCCGCTCCACCCCGGCGCTCGGTGTAACGGCGGGCTCTTGCAGACGGTGGGAAAGAGCAGCAAGATGCTGCAGCACATCGACTACCGGATGCGGTGTATCCTGCAGGATGGCCGCGTCTTCATCGGCACCTTCAAGGCCTTCGACAAGCACATGAACCTCATCCTCTGCGACTGCGACGAGTTCCGCAAGATCAAGTGAGCGGCGCGGCCCGCCGCGGTGCCCCCCCGCCCCTCGGTGCCCTCCCCCCCCCAGCCCCGCTGCGGCGGGAGGCCCGGGGGGCCGTCTGCCCACTCAGCGAGAGCTGGCCCAGCAGCTGGGTAATGTCTGCTGCCAGCTTCGGCAGAAATGGCCACAGTTTTAGTCTCACCTGTCGAACCCCACAACTACCGAGGTTCAAGAGGCACTTTGTTTCAGTTCTTTCCTAGTAACCAAAATAGACCTTTGTGTCATGCCAGCATAGTCACTGTAATGGTAAAGCATCATGGGGAAAAAAAATCACGGAGGTGACATGCACCTTGTGTTTGGACTTATCTATGCGCTTAGTTTCAGGCATATAAAAATGTGGGGTTTACAGTAGGTCTTCCTCTGTAGAGTAGCCTAGTCTCATATTCTATTAGAAATTCAAAGAGCAGCATTGATTTTTTATTTTTTTCCCTCTCTCTGTCTTGCAATATTTTCTAACTTTTCTCACTAGACCTAAAAATTCAAAACAGCCAGAGCGGGAGGAGAAACGAGTCCTTGGTCTTGTGTTGCTGCGAGGAGAAAACCTGGTGTCCATGACAGTTGAAGGACCCCCTCCAAAAGACGTAAGGAGAATGAGAGCAGAACGAAGGGGAAGGGGCATCTGATAAACTTGCTTTCTTGCCGGAGAATGGTATTGTCCTAGACTTCCAGATGCCATTGCGATTAAGTCCAATGAACTTTGCTGCAGGAAGTTCTAATCCCTTTGTGGGCTTGGACATTAACTGGACAAAGGAAGGCTGTGGGCATCCCTAGGATCTGAGGACTTTTTTTTTTTTTTTGACAAGTCTTTCTTTTGGGTGGGTCTGTTTTCAGACTGGAATTGCCCGGGTACCTCTTGCTGGAGCTGCTGGAGGACCTGGAGTCGGGAGAGCAGCAGGAAGGGGAGTACCAGCTGGTGCGCCCATGCCACAAGCTCCAGCAGGATTAGCTGGCCCTGTCAGAGGAGTGGGAGGACCATCCCAACAGGTGAGATGCTGTGACCAATTAAAAAAGAGTTGTCTGATATATTCTGGGGTGGCTTTTAATTCTTGGTAGCAATGTGATGCAAGAAATTGGGGGAGTGTGTTACAGAGTTTTCAAACGTGGGTTTCTCTAGGTTTGCTTTATTAACAACTCAGAGTTGGGCCACCACCGCGGTGAATGGCAACCTTCCAAAAATTTCCCAATCTTGTATACCTTTTTACCACCCATTGTCCCAGTCCAAAGTCTTTGTAACTGTCCGCTTGATCTCGGTTCCCATGTCGTTATCATTCATCAATTTATCTCATCAATTCTCGTGTCCCGGTTCTTCTGAAGTTAGTGGTCGTAGGCAGAAGGTCTTGGGTCACCACAATCACTTATCTTCTTACGCATCAAAGATTACCTTTGAATTTCTGAAAATCACTCAGGCTATTCTATTAATTTATCTTGTTCTAAAGTTAATCACTTACTCCCATGTCTTAGGTCTAAGATGTATGATCCCTCTTCTATTGATGCAGCTTGACTGGGTTTCAAGCCAGCCATGGAGGGGGAGACACATAGGCTTAATAAGCAGCTTATGCATATTGTTTTATAAGTACCTGCATTCTATTAATCATATCTAAACCAATTTCTAATCATTAGTTATATGTCTAATATGAATAGTCTTAGAAAAAACAATAAGGCTTGAGGCCTAGCTCCTTTTACAGAGTGTAATCTTAGTTTCTGTTACCGCAGAGTTTGAGCCTAGCAAGGCTTTTTTGGTACTAGATCCCCCTAGGGACTGTCTAATATGATGGAAGAAGAGGCTTGAAAAGTGCAGCTTCTTGCACAGAATTCAAGTGGTATCCGCCGAATTGTATGTTTGTAGTATTACTTAATACATTAAGAGGAGACTGGTGTAATTTTCTGAAGGGATAATAACTCTTGCTTATTTTTTAGTTTACTGTGAAGCAGATGTTGTGCTGTTTCTCTGTGAACCTGTTTTATTTTGTTTACAGGTGATGACACCTCAAGGTCGTGGAACAGTTGCAGCTGCTGCTGCAGCAGCCACTGCTAGCATTGCAGGAGCCCCAACTCAATACACACCAGGGCGTGGGGGTCCTCCCCCACCCATGAGCAGAGGAGCACCTCCTCCAGGTAGGAATTACTCGATGGAGTGGAGCAGCAAGGAGCTCATGTTATTTGGCAAAATTGGTGATAAAGAGGCATTTATCAGAGTCTGACGAAGATCTGGTATGGAATGTAGGATTATTCCGATACCCAACTAGTGCCTTGACTATTCAGCTGGATTTATGTGCTTGTTTTTTCTCTGGCTTAAGGAATGATGGGACCTCCTCCAGGCATGAGACCACCTATGGGCCCACCAATGGGAATGCCACCTGGCCGAGGTGCTCCTATGGGAATGCCCCCACCAGGCATGAGACCACCACCCCCAGGAATGAGAGGTGAGCAGAGGTTATCTTAAATGCCTAGAAGCAATAAGAAGCCATAACATAAATAAAATGTTTGAAGGGTGAAATGTTTCAATGGCTCCCTAGCTATGCTAGTTGTCAATAAATGCCTCAGTGCCAAAAAAGGGGTCCTAAGGCCACTTTGAGCATAAACATCTTTCTGGTTTAGCCATGCTTCTTCTTTCCTCTTCAGTATTCAACTCTTTCCTTTTTTCCTAGGACCCCCTCCACCTGGCATGCGTCCACCAAGGCCGTAAGATATTCTGTAATGTACCTTTGAACTGTAAGAAGACCAATTAAGAGAATATACCGAGCAGTACCACCTGTCAAAACTTTGCTATGTATATTTTATATTTACTGCTTGTAAAGTTTGCCCTTTTTAATAAAGTTGGAAAACCCAATAACTTGAGGCACTTTTGTACTGGTCTATTTCAGAAGTGCAGCCATTACCTTTCACTACTGCACTTTGGTGACCCCGGAAGAAGAGCAGGTGTGAAGCAAAAAGCTCAATTTGTATTGACAGTTCAGAAGTTAATGGTTGGTCTGGACCACTTAGGCCCATCTTGGTCTGTGCTCCTTACAGGAATTAAAGCATATCAGTGAAATTTAGCAAGGCTGATGAAAAAAAATTGTTGGCATGGTGGAGATGGTAAAAATTCAAAGAGAGTTTAAACATTTTGATGAAATTAAGTGTGGGTCACTGATCAGAATTCTCCCTGCTCTACTCATAGTGGGACAAGTACAACAGTGCCTGTATTAGGAATAGTGATCTCTGATGCTCTGCATTAAGCTGCTGCTTATTAGCCTGCAGTAAACCTGCTTGATCTTTACAGGTGGAGCTGCATTGCTTCCATTAAAAAAAAAAAGTCAGGATGAACAAACCTATCATTAATTACATACAATAATGTCAACCAGCTTGCATTCTGGTTGTAGTCTTCCTGCCTCAGCTTACAGCTGCTTTTTTTTCAGTTAGGAGGAAGCTGTCTGCCCCCCCAACCTTTGGAGACAATCTTTCCTCAGACAGTAGCTTCTTGGAAGGTTTGTTTTAATTCCTGTGACTGTTACCTCTGAAATCATCTTTGTGTCAGGTAGCCTGAAAAACTTTTTTTCCCTATCTTAGAAATAGCACCTCAACTATAGAAATCCTTTTCAGCCATATTGATTAATCAGGATCACAGAAGTATATAAACAAAGTAGTAAGTGTTCTCCAGTTTTTGCCTTAAAGGCCACTTGACCTACATGAACTAAGTCTGATAGAAAGATGTAACATATCCCAGCTCTTAGTTGCTCTAGTTATCCTATAAAACAGATGAAACTTTTTAAAAAAAAAGGAATCAATCCTTTATTGCATGGGCTGCTGAAGATGTTTTCATACAGGGTCTTCAACCAGGTATTAACAAACACCCCAAAGCTATTCCAGAACTTGAAGAAAAAATATTCAATATTACTGAAGTTGTCTCCTTGCAGTACAAAGCAATCCAGGCCGTGGAGAGAGCGTGTCTGAAATCACCCATTTGGTAATGACCAACAGTTCTTACTTTCTCTTGTACCTGAAAGAGAAGATATTTGAAATTACATTCTACCAGCCCAACGCTCAATGACAGACAAGGAACAGAACTGAGCATTTTCTAGGCAATGTTCTCCCAAGTAGAAGCCTAGGAATGTGCTATTAAAGGCAGTATTCTTGATTGCCCTCAGCATCAGACCTGCAGTAGAGAAGCATAAGCTACTGCAGAACCAACAAACCTTTTAGCAAGGGCCTTTAAACAATCACAAGATGAGGGTAGAGAGCAGGAAAAAGAATAATCTTGAATAAGAAAGTAAAGGGAGCTATACCTGGACTTGGACTTGAAGTTTCCTCCTTTCCTATGTTGGGCCATACCCAAGCGTTTCCGATCTTCAAATGATGGGCTTTTTAAGAGAGAGGGGAGGAGGCATAGAGGTAAGACAAAAACCACTGAAGTACATCAATAGAACAGTACTTCTTGCAAGAATCCCTTCTCTACTCTGCCCACCTTTTCCCCCAATATCAGTCAAAGTATCCCTGAGAAAGTCCAGAGATGCAAAAAAAAAATCCCACCTACTAAAGTCTGCGCTAATGTGGTATTGCTAAGACATTACCCGGCACGGTACTGCTTCAGAGCCTTCCTGCTTGTGTTGGTAAGCTCTTCATCAAACACAGACAATTTTTTCTTCCGCTTGGGGCCTAACATAGAGACAATAGTCAGAACATTGGCTGTAAAGAGAAGGCCACAGCATCATCTTGTTTACTAGAGCCCAGTAGCCTTGACCACAACGAGCCTAACCATCAGGAAAAGCAATGATTCCTCTCTGCAAACACACACCCTGGCCAGCACCAGTGGCCATTCCTTCAAAGACCAGTGCCTCCCTCTATACAAATTAGTTTAGATTTTAAGTGACATAAGGTAAGTCAGCTGTAAAACGAAAGTCTCCACCTGCTGGTGCTGCTGCTGGTTCCTCTTCTGGCAAGACTCTGGCTCGCTTTGCTCGGCGATTCCTTTTTGCCAGCCGCTCAGCATACATCTGAGATTTCAAGATTTCAAACTGTGACCTCTCCTCTGGCTGAAAGGTGTTAAAATGCAAGCTTACAGTGATGTGAGGTTTTGCCAAGGGAAAACTACGATAGTGCACCAGGGTCCCACTTGTAAGGACAAGCACTCACTGTCATTTGGACTTTTTTCTGTCTGTCCTGCATAAATTTCTTCCTTTTCTTTTTCCCTCGTAATGCTAGGTCAAACTCCTGCAGGGCTTTAGCCACTGGAGAAATTAAAACACATAATAAAGAACCTCTTAAAGTACAGAGCAGAGTCCAGTTGCAGCTATGGAATTTAACATGGCAGCAGTGTCATGACTTACGTTTCTCTTTCTTCCTCTCCTCACGGGTCTGGAACCAGCTCCGCTCCAAACCTGCACCCACAGTCTCTTGTTTTCCTGTCTCCAGCTGCTTCTTTGCCCTATTGATCTGAGATAATTCAGGCAGAAGAAGTGAGCTCATGGTGGCTAAAAAAATATCTCTCTCCTCCCTTTCTAAAGTAGGCAGGTTAAGTACGTAAAAAACAACTAAGGTAAAAAAAAAATCCTAAAAAAAACGCTTACCTGGGCCTCTGACTGCTGCATCTCACGTTCCTCACGCTCCAAGCACAGAACTGCATACACATCTTTCTCTAGATTCTCAATCTTCTCTCGAAATTTTAGTATGACATCTGAAAATGATACAGCTGAACATCAGAAGCAGCTCACAAAGACCATCTTGTTTCTCAGCCTCTCTTTTAGTGTCCCTCTGTACCATGATCTTCCCTGTGTATTGCTCTTCTGCTTTTTTATCTCAGTGAAGTGCGTACCTTGGGGGAGAATTCTGGCTTTCACTGGTGTTTTGGCAGTCTTCACAATATCCTTCAGCATCTTGCGCTCTTCCTCACCCACAAGTGAAACTGAACGACCAGCCCTGCCTGCTCTTGCTGTCCGACCCACTCGATGAACATAGTGTTTGGTGGTGTTTGGCATGGTAAAATTGATTACCTGTAACAGAAACAGTGTTAGTAGGGAAAAAACATTAAAGGACTCCTTAAAAAAGCTCAGCGCTGTAAATACTCACTGTTTTAACACCTTCAATATCAAGTCCACGTGCAGCCACATCTGTAGCTACGAGAATATCAATCTGCTCATCCTTAAAGCGCCTGAGCAGAGATAGCAAATGTATTAGCAATGAATACAGCAATCCACTTCTGCCCTAAAACTTCCAACTCCTAACTTTTTTTTTTTGTCTATGATTACCAACTAAGCCTGCTAATACCTGAGTGCTTCCAGCCGCTGTGCCTGAGAGAGGTTCCCATGAAGCTCCCCAACCCGTAGACCCATCAGTCCAAGTAGGATGTGCATACGGTGAGCTTGCTTCTTGGTCTGGGTGAAAAGCATCACATGATCTGGGAAGGTTCGTGTCAGTAGAGCTGAAAGAAAGTCCTCTCAGCAGCCTGCTTCATAGTCACCTACTGATTCCAGCTTTTCTTTCCTCATCACTAACCTGATACAATGGCCTCACGGTCCCCTTCTCGGTTGGGTCTGATCCGGATGAATTCCTGCCGCAGGAAAGGGGCAACATCTGTGTTGCTGTTCACAAAAATTCGGACGGGATTTTTCAGGGAAACAGAAGCCAAATCTTTCACCTACCAAAACAGGTTAAGAAAAAAAGAAAAAGTCCACATAATCTCTAGTAAAAGGCTAGACAAACTTCTATTCGGCTTTCTGCCTCAGTATGCTTCTCAGCAGCCTGTCTTACCTCCTCTGTCATTGTGGCAGAGAAAAGCATTGTCTGACGGTGGTTGGAGCACAACCTGATTATTTCCTTCATCTGTTCCTCAAAGTATTCATCCAGCATCCTACACAGGAGAAAAACAGCAAGGTAAGGCAGCTTCATCTGGTTCTAGCTAAGAAACATTATTTAAGGCAGGGCAACAAAGACTGCCCTATAGCCTGGGAAAAGGAAAGCAGAAAACTACCATCTCCTTTTTCAGTGCAGTCCTACTTAGCCTACCTGTCCGCTTCATCCAAAATCAGCACCTCAACACTGCTCAGGTGGAAAGAAGGGCAGTTGTGGAGATGATCAATCAGTCGCCCAGGAGTGGCGATAAGAATGTCTGGCCCAGAGCGAAGAGCTGCTTCCTGAGTCTTCACATCTAGGCCACCTGAAACAGAGCAAACATGCACTGCCAACTCCCTGAGCAGGCTGCAGCAGACTACACAGATGCAAACTGCCTGAGGAATGGGAAGCAACTCAGATTAATACCACATTCACAATTAGAAGTGATCCCAGCTTTTCCTTCTCAGAAACCAACAAACAAGAAGTACAGCACAGTATTGGAAAGTGAGATTTTAAACCACAGGACACCTATTAGAAGCATGCCTGCAATAACTGTGCAGCCTCCAGTTCTATAAGACGGAATTCCCAGTTCTGTATAACAGTTTACAGCGAGCTGTACAGTTCACATAAGCAACTTAATACTAACCTACAGCAAGGCAAGTTGTGACACTGCTGAACTGCGCCAGCTGTTTTGTAACAGAGTGCACCTGAATACCCAGTTCTCGTGTTGGCACTAGAACCAATACCCGTGTTATTGGAGCCTGACGAGGTTTGTAAATCAGGCGCTCAAGGACAGGCAAGATGAAGGCAGCTGTTTTACCTAAAGAAGAAAATTAAGAATTACCAATCATTGTGAATAGCTAATTCTCCATGTTTCCTGTGCCCTGCTCAACTCCTTACCTGTCCCAGTGGCAGCACAGGCACAAATATCCTTCCCCAGAAGACCCACTGGGATACAAGCCTTCTGAATTGGGGTTGGTTGCTTGAAGCCAAGAGCTGTGATTGCCTACAAAGGAGATAGAGCAATTAAACTTTCTCACTGGTATGGCCACACCTGGAGCGCTGTGCCCAGCGCTGGGCTCCCAAGTACAAGAGAGACATGGACATACTGGAGGGAGCCCAGCAAAGGGCCACAAGTATTATGAAGGGACTGGAGAACCTCACATATGAGGAAAGGCTGGCAGAGCTGGGACTGTTCAGCCTGGAGAAGAGAAGGCTTAGGGCGGGAACTTGTCAATGTATACAAATACCTCAAGGGAGGGTGAAAAGAGGACAAAGCCAGGCTCTTTTCAGTGGTGCCAGTGACAGGACCAGAGGCAATGGGCACAAACTGAAACACAGGAGGTTCCCTCTGAACAACAGGAAACACTTTTTCACGGTGAGGGTGACTGAGCACTGGCACAGCTTGCCCAGAGAGATTCTGGAGTCTCCATCCTTGGAGATATTCAAAAGCCGTCTGGACGTGATCCTGGGCAACCAGCTCTAGGTGGCCCTGCTTGAGCAGTGGGGGTTGGGCAAGATGACCTCCGGAGGTCCCTTCCAACCTCAACCATTCTATGATTCTGTGACAAGTCCCACTCAAGATAGTGTTGGCACATTGCAAATCAAAGAATGGTTTCCATTATTTGGGAATAACAGCTCCTAAAGGACTACCACACTAGCTCCCACATAATTTCCTTTTCAGAGAGGCTGCAAAGAGAAGAAGAATTTGACAGTTCTGATTGGTGGAGGGGAGGCTGTACAACATTCCTCAGAGTAACATATGTAATAACTAAACTAGGTAAATACCTTTAGCAAAGGTCGTGAAAGATTCATGTCCTGGAATGACAAGTTATCATCATATTGAGAGGCATCTTCAAAAAAGCTCTCTGCTTCCTAGAAACAGCAACAACAAAAGTGGAACAATGCAGGCAGCAACACAACAAGTTATCAAAGGGCTCTGGGCTGTTTTTGGAGCTACAGTTTGTTAACCAAAGTCAAATTCCTCCAGAAGAAATGCTGGAAAATGACCTAGTGTCATTCTGTCCAACACTTACCTTTTCTCCCTTTTTTGATCTCCTCCGTTCCTTCACTTTGACTGTATCTGCAGAGAAAGCAGAAGTGTGACAGGAATTAACAAGCACAGCTAAACATAACAAGATATGGTGACTACCTTCATCTCATACTTTTTGCTCTGAATGAGCTATTGAGGGAGAAGCCTCAGAAACAACTACAGGCATGCAGCGGAGTAAAATACCAAGTAAATATGCTTCCTCAGGGACGAGTTCAATTAAAGTACTATGGCTATCATTCAAAACAAGCTTGACCAAAATAAGAAGGAATGTCGCAGAAGGAAGACAACAAAAAATAACAGGTTCTTGCCCACTCCCAGCAAGGCTTCACTACAGACTTTCCTCCAGTGAGCCAACAGTCTGTCAGATTCTTACTCCTGACCATCTCTCTACATACTGCTAATACCTGCTTTTGTGAAGATATTTTCATCATCCAATGAATACTGAGACTCCAGATCTTCTTCGTCCCTACTGAAATCCTCACACTCCTTCTTTTTGGTTTGATTATCCTCAGTCTCCGCATCTTCATCTCTCTCTTTTGCCTGTTTAGCTTCTTTTTCCTAGAAAAAGATTTTAAAAAGAAGTTTTAAAAAGAAAGGATAAAAAAGAAACTTCAATCCTTTGTGAGCTTTTCTTTGTTGTTATTATGAGCCCATTCACAGATCCATGGTTTTGCATAACCTTAAGCATTAAAAATTCTGCATTCTCATCAGTTCAGCAACGCATCAGGTGTGGCTGCAAAGCCGGTCGAGGTGATGAGCTGCAGCTTGACCGCTGCACCTCAGGATGCTTTCAGAGTCTGTGCCTCCGGAGAGAGCATAGTAGAAGGCCAAACCTGCACCAGTCTTTCCAGTAATGAGAGAGAAAGGTCCTGACCTGGAACTTCCTTTTTTGTCTCACTTTCTCGATCTTCTCGTCCAGCGTCGTAGCTGCTCTCTAGGCAGAAAACCACAAAAGAGGAGCTGTAAGAGGCGCCCGGGAGAGCGTGGGGCACTGTGGCCTCAGGCACTGCAGCCCCAGTCTCAGCCCCGGGCCTCACCTTGCCGCGGAGCTGGCGCAGTGCCGCCGCCCAGGCGCCTTCTCCGCCGGCCTCCGCCTCGCCGAAGACAAAGGCGGCACTGAAGTCCCCGCCGGTGGGGCCCCGCCGTCTGGGGCCCGGCGCTCGGCGCAGCTCCTGTGGTAACACTGATGAGCAACGACCGCGGGACGGTCGACCCGGACCGCACCGACCTCGGCCCCGGCCCCGGCCCCGGCCCGCCCACGACCCAGGCAACAGATCCTGCCCGGCCCCACCTCCTCATCCTCGGAGCCCCCAGACTCCGGGTCCTCGGGCCCCGCGTCCCCCTCTGCGATAGTGCCCACCAGGCCCAGGCTCTGCAGCATGGCCGCAACCTCCGTCCCGTCGCGTCGCGTCGCGTCGCGTCCCCCCCAGCTCCGCCCCGGAACCGCGCGCCACCACGTGAGCCGGCGGCCGCGCACGCGCGGAGCCGGCCCAGGCCCGAGCTTGTGGGTGGGGCGACGGCTGCCCCCGCCCCGCCCCGCCCCGCCGGGCGGCAAGGAAAGGAAAGGAAACCGAAAGCGGCGGCGCTTCCCGCGGGCGGCCGCTGGGACCGGAGAAAGGAGGAGAGGCTCTGTGTTCAGGGGCACCACCCGCCGGTGACGAGCGGTACCGGGGGGGGGGCCGGGGCGGGCCTTGCGGGGAACTGGAAAGACGAAACTTTCGTCGGTGGCGGGGCGGGCCCGGCGGCTCCCGGGCCGTGCGCGGAGCGCAGCAGCACGACGGCGGCGGCGGCCGCGTTGGGGGGCGGGAGCGGTGCAGCCCGCAGCGCTGAACGGTGCCCTCGCCCCGGAGAGCTGCGGCGCCCTGCAGAGGAGCCGCCGGGCCGAGCGATGGCGGGTGCCGGGCAGGAGCCTTGCTCCTGGCAGCCCCGAGCTGGAGGGAGAGGTGAGGGTCGCCCGGCGAATGCGGGACGGAAGGCTGTGGGAGGCCTGGGGACGGTGCCGGTACAGGGGGGACCCGCTCCTTCTGTGCCTGCCTATGGTGAAATTTCCTCTCGAGCCTAAATTCCAGCACTCCCTTATTTGCCGCTGAAGCCTGGCTGGGGCCATGAGGTGACAATGCACTGCAGCAATCTCTTTGCTAACTGTTTCTGCTAGCGTTCGGTCCTTCCCAAAGTGTTCTGGTGAAAGCGTGACAAAGGCCATGTGGTCTTTGCTTCCTGGTACTCTGAGAGGCTGGGCTTCATCCGAAGGTCTGTGTTTTAACTGTGCTATATGCAGTCAAAGTCAGCTGCTGCTGCCTTTGTCATTAGTTCAATGACAGCAAACTCCTGAGTAAATCCTGTCCTGTGCAGGAAGCTTCATCTTTGGCCTTTCTTAGTTCTGCTTTCTGTTCTGTGGGAAAGGGTTTAGTTTTTTAGTCTCTTCACGGCTTAACAGCTTAAGTAAACTCTAGGTATGCCATTCTTTTTAGCAATTAGAAAAAAGGCTTACAAAGGAAACACCAGTTTGAAAGTCAGTGTACAAATATAATGGTAGTTTTCTAACTTGATGCCATATGTCCAAAATATGCTGACTACTAGGCCAAAATGCTCATGCGTTTGTGTTGGGAGGCAAGTTAATGTGGTTGATTTATAATTAAGGTGTTTTTTGTTTGTTTTTTTTTTTAATTTTTTTAAGGGCGTGCAGGTCATTGGGATACTGGCTTTATACGAAGAGGCAGAAACAGAACAAATAATGTGTTGGGCCAGGCAGCTCACTTAAGGGAAAGCCCCCAAGCCAGTAATTATACTCTTCTACCTGGGCAAAGAGAGGAGAGAGTTGGTGGTTGGATTTGGAAGGTTCCTCAATCAAGCAACAATAAACCAAGAAACCAAGGTGGACAGGCCAACAGCGGAGCCACAGGACACTGGGAGAAACAGGAGAAAGAGGGAAGGAGAGTGAGGCATCAAGGTGGACAAGCACGTGAGAGGGCCAGCGGACCCTGGAAGGAGCAAGAAAATGAGGGTAGAGGAAGGGGGTATCACGGTGGACAAGCACATGAGAGGGCTAGAGGACCCTATAATGAGGAAGAAAATGAAAGTAGGGGGAGGAGGTATCAAGGTGGACAAACACATGAGAGGGCCAGAGGACCCTGGAATGAGCAAGAAAATGAGGGTAGGGGAAGGAGGTATCAAGGTGGACAAGCCCAGGAAGGCGCTAGAGGGCTGAGGAATAGACAGGGTAATGAAGGTAGGGGAAGGAGGATGCAACCTCAGGAGAATCCTCATTTCTACCAGAACCCTACCCCAGTTGGTGCCCAGCTCAGTGAGCAGCCTCAGCAAGTCAAAAGGATTGGCTATAAATTCCTAGAAAGTCTTCTCCAGAAAGACCCTTCAGAAGTTGTCATCACACTTGCTTCCAGTTCGGGTTTGAAGGAACTTCTTTCCCAAATGGCTATGAAACCCAATTTTCTTCAGCTCGTTTGCCAGGTGCTTCGAAAAGCATGCAGTTCCCGAATGGATAGACAGAGTGTCCAACAGCTTCTTGGAGTGGTGAAGGAGTCCAACTTTCTCAAGATCTGTCTGCCACAGTATGTGTCTGACATGATGACAGAAGCAGTCCCTGCTGTACGTCATCAGTACCCTGTGCATATTAGCAACATCATTTCGCTTCTTCAGGACCTGGTCAGTATTTTCCCAGTCAGCTCTGTGCAGAAAATCTCCATTCTCTTGACAGTCTTGCCAGCATCCATAAATGCCCTGAGAGCTTCTGGTGTGGACATCACAGAAGAAACAGAGAAGAATCTAAATAAAGTCCAGATGCTTGTGCAGCATCTGCAGGAGAAGAGACGTGAAGGCACACTGAGGGCTGATAACTATATTCTTATGCAGCCTCAGACTGGTGGTCAAGAAGAAACCTATCGTACAATGACCATTTATCCAACCTATAATGAGGTACGCCTTGATGAGAAACCCTTCCTACGTCCCAATAATGTTTCTGGAAGCTATGAGAGCACCAGCATTTATCTTGACACCCATTTCCGGCTTTTGAGAGAAGATTTTGTAAGGCCTTTAAGGGAAGGTATTTTGGAGCTTTTGCAGAGCTTTGAGGACAAAGGTTTGAGAAAGAAAAAATTTGATGATATCAGGATCTACTTTGACACAAAGATTATTGCCCCTCTCTGTTCCCCAACTGGTATTGTTTACAAGGTCCAGTTTGACATAAAACCATTGAAGTTTGTACGATGGCAGAATTCAAAACGGTTGCTATATGGATCCTTGATCTGCATGTCCAAAGATCACTTTGAAACATGCCTTTTTGCCACTGTTTCTAATCGTGATAATGCAGATCTTGCCCACGGGATTGTGCAGCTTTGTTTTAATGCACAGAGCCAGGCACTGCTGGCAGAGGTTCAGCCCTCAGACTCCTTCCTCATGGTAGAGACAACTGCCTACTTTGAGGCCTATCTGCATGTGTTAGAAGGGTTACAGGAAATCCAGGAAGAAGATATCCCATTCCAGAAGTACATCGTGGAATGTGATGCACAGGTGAAGAAGCCAGCATACCTGACAATGGATACTGCCTACAACTTTGCACCCTTGATGGAAGATCCCCTGTTGGATGAAGAGATACACCCTGATGGTTTGAGAAGGCAAAGCGTCCATGTTCTAGATCCCAAGCAGTGGCTTTCAGCGGAAACCTTGAGATTAGATGAGTCTCAGATGCAGGCACTGAGTCTTGCACTCACTAAGGAGCTGGCTATTATCCAAGGACCTCCTGGGACTGGTGAGAAACCTTTGCTTTAAGTCTCTGTCAGTTAAGAAGTTCTCCCTGATTCCCCCATTTAGGGAGATAAACTTCAGAGAAAGCCTGCTGTACTGTCTCCAAAGCTTTAGTCCTATGCCTAATTGATGCTTGAGTAGCCCGGTTAGCATGAGCTGTGGAGAAAGTTAAAATATCCTCAGATACCCATATCTGGTCTTGCGCATCGCCAGCCTAGTTGCAAGTAGACACCAACTGCACTGTTGGCTCTGCTTGTGTATTGGGGTGAAAAAATTTTCAACCATCTTTGATAACATGGTACCTCTTGCTGTGCAACAATCCTATTTGTCTTCATGGCATGTTAGAACATTGGGAGTGTTCAACCGTGATCCTCTGTGTGAGTAAAGCATTACAATATTAACTGTAATTGTTTTAAATGGTACCTGAACTCAACAAGCACCACTGCTTGTATTCCACTAGTATGTGGATGTTTCATGTGCAGCCAAATGCCATGTATGAAGCCGGTATCAGAGTGGGCTGGGGGACACAGTGGCAGAGGAAACTCTGGGTCCAAGTCCAGTGTATTAACCAAAAGACAACATTCTGGCAGAGCATGGTCTTGCTCAACTACAGGCCAAAAAGACAGTGTCATGTTACTCTGTTTACATTTTGTAAACTAGTTACCTCTGGGGTCAGCTTGCTTGGCACAGATCAGATTTGCCGCCTAGAAGGAAGTCTTGTATCTGGTTTTGATGATTCCTGTGTTTCAAGGCACTCTGTAGAGGGTGAATTACCCATTTCTGACTCTGAGCTTGTTTTGCAGGAAAGACTTACGTGGGTTTGAAGATTGTGCAGGCTCTCTTGACTAATAAGCATGTGTGGCAAACCACTGTCCAGAAGTCTCCTATCCTTGTAGTCTGCTACACTAACCATGCACTGGATCAGTTCTTGGAAGGTAAGAGTGCCTGACAAGTATGATGGGAGGGTCAGGGAGAATTTATACTATAACTCTGCCTATCTTCTGGCATGATGACTTGCCCTCTTGGCTTTTTCTAGTGACTGTAGCCCCATTGATATACAGTAAGAAAACTTTACTCGGACCAATCCAGTGCAGCATTTGCAGACAAAGGGTGTTCTCCCTACCCCTTGTCCTACTGCAGAAAACAGAGCTTGCCTCTTTAGTGCTAATATTTCTCTTTCATTCCCAGGAATATACACATTCCAAAAACATGGGATGGTGCGTGTTGGGGGCAGAAGTAGTAGTGAAGTCCTGAAGCAGTTCACCTTGAGGGAGCTGAGGAAGAACTGTGAATTCCGACACAGCTTGCCAATGCATCTCCGCAGAGCCTATGTGAATGTATGTGCAGACTTCACTGGAGATGATGGGACTGGGTTGCCTGTGCATTGGAGGAGCTAACTAAACTTCCTCCACCCCTGTTCTTTCACCTTGACTTACACTGAAGTCAGCCTCTTAATTCTTCTGTCCTTGTTCACTTTATCAGTTTCTTGTTCTGCTGTTTCTGAACTTTTTTTCTCCGAGTACAATGATGCCTCCCTTCTCTTTGTTCTGAGCAGATAACCAGTGAGATGAAACAGGCTGAGCAGGAGCTCCATGAAGGAGCAAAGCACTTGGAGTGCACAACATATGGAGTTCTGCATGAGCGCCAGTTGGAAGCATGCATTGCGCCCCATCACTGGGACAGTCTGATGAATGGTCTGGTAAGAGAGGTCCCTTTCTTCTGAGTCAAGCAGTCCCAATGTATGCTTACTAACCTTTCTGCTAATGAGCCTGAGGTTCCCCAAGCACGCTTTTTTAGCATCTCGCGGCTACTAGGAAAGTTAGGGAGTGAATAGCAAGCTGTGCCAAGTGACAGTAGTCTAGACCAGGTGGGGCAGGCAGTGGCTTTAAATTTTACTCCTTTAAACTGCAGAGATTCTAAGTGACCTTTATCAGCATAAAAATACAAGTGCCCAACGAAAGCCTCTTAAACTGAAGCGGAGGAGGGATGCTCTTTCTGAAGATCTGAGGCTGCTCAGACTTTCTAGCTCTGGAGGTCTCTCAGGGGACTTGTCCTAGTTGCCTGCTGCTGCACGGTGCTGCTTTGGCATCATCCTAAGACTCTGAAGTTTAATAGGCCTGGCTGATTTGACTTTCCTTATATTAGGATTGTGAGGAGTTTTACTACAGTGCTTCACAACGCTCAATGATTCTGGAGTGGCTGGGCCTTGGTGTAACTGTCTTCACCCAGGATGCTGCAGAGAATATAGAGGCTGAGAATCCAGGTAAAAAAAACCAAACACAACAACAACAAAAACAACAACAACAAAACCAAAACAAAACAAACCCAAAACAAAAAACAACAACCCAAACAAAAAAAAAACCACACAGACAAAAAAACCCTCCCTCATCCTCTGCAGGTGCCTTTGCCTAAGCAGTGCATGTGTACCAGAAAAGAGACACTGCTACTTAACAGACACTGAAAGATGCATGATACTTTAAGGTAGTGGAAAGATTAACCTTAATTTCCACATAGTGATCTGACTGCTGCACTGTGATTCTGCTAGAGTGGCTGTGGCTTACTGCATGTGACTGATGACTCTCACAGGTGGTCAGCAGGAGAGAGAGCAGGAGTGGGAAGGTGAAGCAGAAGAGGAGCTTTTGGAGATCCCAGAGGAGGCTGACCTGATTCAAGCTGACAGAGTGATTGAGGATGAGGAGGCAGCAAAGCCTCAGGGAAGGAAGGAGGAAGAGCACAGAGCTGCTCATGGACTAGCCAGAGTGCTGTTGGCTATGAAGCTGGAGGACCAGGAAGAAGAAACAGCCCAACCACAACGGAAGACTGCAGAGTGGGAGGTAACTGCATGCACTAGCATGCTCTGGCTCTGCTTGACTATGTAAAGAATAACATGGGGATGCCAATAGAGGAGAATCTTTGTGCTGTAACTGCTTATTGGGGAGCTTTTTCTCTGCAGGTGACTGCTGCCCAGAGGAAGAAAATGAAGCAGAAGATGAAGGCTGAGCTCTGTAAACTGAGTGCAATGTCAGAGTTAGAGGCCAAGGCTATTCAGGATCTGTGGCAACTTGACCTGAACTCCCGCTGGAGGCTTTACAGGTGACAAAACTATTTTGCAGGGTCTGTCAGGCAAATGTTTCCTAGGATTGTTCCAGTTTGCAAACTCTTTCTGCCAAGCCATGGTGTTTCTGTCCATATCTGTTCAGTTCCTTATTTGAACATGCTTGTTTTTACCTTCCCTGTATTGCACGGGCAGTGCTGTCATCTCCACTGTGTGGTTCGGGACTAAGTACAGATGCTAATAATCTCTTGCCCAAAAGACACAGAGGAAGTTTTGAACTGAATCCACTCAGAACTGCTGGATCACTATCCTGTTCCCCTTGCTGTGTGTGATAATGGCACTTTTTTCTCAGGCTTTGGCTGCAGACCTATCAGGGGTTTATTCGACGGCAGATTCTGCGGCATGAACAGCAGTATCAGGCAGCAGCAGAAAGGCTGACAGAACTGAGGCTGCAGGAAGATTTCTGCATTCTCAAGGAGGCCCAAGTTGTGGGGATGACAACTACAGGTGCATAGCAGTTGGGAAGCAAACCAATATTGCACTGCATCTAGTAATGGTTAAACAACCTTGTTGCCAAAAGATTAATATCATGTGCTGCTTGACAGCCTGGGTCAGGCTCTGCATTAGTCTGCAGCCTTCTTAATCTCTGACTCCCTCTGTGCACTCTTGCACTCCCTCCATCTCAAGCAACTTTCTTCTAATGGAAATGCACCACTTCTTGTGCCTGAGTAAAGCACAGTCAATACCTGCACTGCTATCCCTGCATTGCTTTCTGGTGATGGTAGTGTAAAGGTCATTGCAATATGACACTTTGGAGAAACAATTTTAGGTTTATTTATATGTGTTGATCAATGTATTGAGTAGGTATCTTATGTCTGAAGAGAGTGTTGGGAAAGGGCCAAGGCAGGCATAGGACTCCAGTCCCCACCTGCCTTCCCTAATAACTGTTCATACAGAAGCCATCCTTGGTATGGTGCTGTTTTAAAGTTCAAAAAGCTGAGTCTTGAAATGGGGAATCTTGGGAAGAACCCCAGTCTTTTCTGAGACACAGTCTGCTCCCCTCCCTGAAAACTCTTGTCATACTGTCTGCATGTAATTATATTCTGCTAAGGTTTATCTTCTGTCCTTGCTCAGGTGCTGCCAAATACCGTCAGATCTTGCAAAAAGTAAAGCCACGAATTGTCATTATAGAAGAGGCAGCAGAGGTGCTTGAGGCCCACACCATTACTACTCTGAGTAAAGCTTGCCAGCATCTCATCCTCATTGGAGATCACCAGCAGGTAACATCCATGACCAATGCCTCTAACTGTTGTGCAAATGAACTGGAACCTTTTAACCAAACACCATATGTGAAAGGTTGCCAAGACTTCCTGCTCCCCAGCTTCCACAGATATCACAGGTCCTGTCTCCTGTAGTTTTGGAGTAGAGCTCCTGTGGGTCTTGTCTTTTAGTTTAACTGATACGATTCTACATGTGCTTGCATCCACTTCAGTTGTGACTGTATCTAACTTTGATATTTAGTACCTCTGCAAGAATCCAGTCTCTGGCCTTTCTTTGGGGGACCAGTGACAGAAAGAGATGAGTGAAAAATCTCACTAATACGTAGGAAAAGTGCTAAAATGTGGACCTCCTATCCCTTCTCTTTCAGCTGCGGCCTAGTGCAAATGTATATGACCTGGCCAAGAATTTCAATCTGGAAGTCTCTCTCTTTGAACGGCTGGTGAAAGTCAATTTCCCCTTTGTCCGCCTGAAATACCAAGTGAGAAAGACCTGTAAAAAAAGCTCCATTGCATTTGCATTTAAGTTGTTTTAAGTTTGTAGTACACTTAAGTTTATATTTCTACTCTCAGAGCAGCCTAAAAGAAAATAATGGGCTATTTAATTCCCGAGAAGAATGGTAAGAGCTGTCAAACTGCCACGAACAGTGTTCCAGTATATTTCAAATTATTCAGTGATGTCATCTGCGGCACTGTGGTTCCCACATGTTTTAGTGCAATGAACATGGCTTATTGTGGCATCTGAAACTTCCAGAACTCTGGAGACTGACAGCACAAGTCTTCTCATGAAGCTGCTTCCTGCTAAATTGCTATAATCATCAATCTTGGTGCCTGGAGAAATTAATTCTACCTCCAGCAGTCCTGTACCTAGCAGAACTCATGTAGTGGTCAGGGTGAGGTGCTGGCTATTGTTATCTAGAACAGTGTTCTTAGATTTGCACTGAAACCAGCATTCTTATTACAACAACCTTGCCAAATGATTTTCTTGAAGATACTGTGCTACTACTCCCCCTGTAATTGCTGGTGGTGGCAGTGATGGGGTGGGGGAGGGTGGGGAATTAGGAGGTGCTCCCTTCTTGACTTTTACTGGAAAGTCATCCTCGTCTTGTATTCAGCCACGGTCTGTATAGTGGAACAACAGAATATTGACAGGGAAATATGGTGGTCCTTCCTCGAGACTGATAAAGCCTCTTTGTGTTTCAGCACCGCATGCGTCCTGAAATTGCCCAGCTTCTCAGTCCTCATATATACCAGGAGCTGGAGAACCATCCCTCTGTCCTGAAGTATGAGAACATAAAAGTGAGTTTTCAGCTATCCAATCAATTGGTTTTTGTCCTGTTTCTGACTAAAATGAGTTTCTGTAAAATATAGTGTTCAAGGATTTCAAATTCTTAGATCAAGTTCGGTTATTGAGATTTATACCTGAATCAAGGAAATGTGTGGTATAGAATTAGGCAAGTAATTTGTAGTTCTTCTGGCATTAGTGATGGTGGACACTGGAAATGGATCCTGTACTGATGACTTTAAAAGAACAGTGAAAAATGGAAGAGGGACCAAAAGAACTGTAGGAGATTGAAAGCTAGGAAGAAATCTTAAATGAGAGACTCTAAGGCATAATAACGTGAAACTCCAACATAAGATAGGTGACTTCATTACTGGAACCCTCCTTCCTTGGGTTCTCTCTTTGGGCATTTTACCAATACACAACATCTGCAAACAAGATCTATTCAACTTAAAAGTATAAAGCGATCACTTATTGGCTAACGTGCACAACAAGCAACTGAACACCTGGGGAGAAAGAATTGGAGGTAGTTACAAAAAAGGATTACAGTAACTTAGCCTGTGTAAATCTCTCTTCATGAAAAGACAGTATTAATTAGTTAAAAGCTCTTTAACTGGGTGAGGAAAGCATACTGAAAACTATAGCAGAATACTGAAGCTAGAAAAGAGAAAATTAATCCTGAAGATAGCTTTTATTCTAGTAAATAAATCATCTGAGAAAGTAGCAGGTTCTCTTTTGGTATCTTGAAATCCAGACCAAGTATTTTGTAGAAGATGCTTTAGTTAAACATATTTAAAAAAAAACCAAAAACAAACCACCCCAAACCAAACAAAAAACCCCCAAAACCCAACCAAACAAATGGCACTGAAAACATACAGCTTAGGAGACCACAAAATTTTACCCCATTTCTCCTATGAGAAGCTATTCTGGGGAATCTTATGGTTCCATCTGGCCTTAAAACAAACTTGAGATACTAAAAGGCATCAAAATTGAATCTCCCATCTACTACAATAACCAACATAGGTGATCACTGAATTAAATTGTACAGCAGTGGGCTCTATGCCACTATGGACACCTTGGAAAACCAGAGATCTGTGTTTGATCTACAAAAACTGTTCTTTCCTGATAAAAACAGTCTCTGGGTTTTGGCACATAGCCCAAGAATTTCTTATGCGTAGAAGAATTCCAGTTAATAGGCAAGAAATAAAGGTCTGTACTAACTCAAGGGAAATGGAATTTTTGAACAGGTGAGCAGACAACGCTACACACCTGGAGATGGTGACTACTGGAGTCCCTAGTGTTCCTAGTTTTCCTGGTGGAAAAGCAATCCTCCTTGCTGCTTTGTTTTTACTGCAGTAACTGAGAAGGCATGTTTTTTGCTAGGCAGTTTTAGGCAAGTGCTAAGCCTTGTGCACTGTTTACTTACTATCTTTTTCCCACGTGGCCAAAACAAGACATTGTTTGAGCCATGAGTGTGAAATGGAACTATGATGCTTTGAGAAATGTTACTAGCACTTAATCTTCTCTTTTCTACAAACTGAAAAGGTACAGTAGAAACAACTTTGAAAAGATAGGGAACAAAATCATCCACAGGAACTAATTTTGTATTAGGATACTGAAGTGTCACTAATAAGCTGAAATGTGATTAATAAGCTTAAATTCCTATTGGATGAATATGCTATGGAAATCTGAGAGGATACTGTAGGCGTCTCCTTAAGAATCCTCCTGTCAGTGGATAATCAGGGACATGGAAACAGGCTGCAGTGACAGAAGCTGGAATTCTGTTTCTGACATTCCTTTCTCTTGTTTCAGGGGGTCTTATCTAACCTCTTCTTTGTGGAACATGACTTTCCTGAGCAAGAGATCCAGGAAGGGAAAAGCCACCAGAACGCACATGAGGCCCAGTTTGTAGTGGAACTGTGCAAATACTTCTTGTGTCAGGATTATCTACCTTCTCAGATCACCATTCTCACTACTTACACTGGACAGCTTTTCTGTCTGCGTAAGCTCATGCCAGCCAAAACCTTTGCAGGTGTGAAAGTTCATGTGGTAGATAAGTACCAGGGGGAGGAGAATGATATTATTCTGCTGTCTCTTGTGCGGAGCAACAAAGAGGAGAGAACTGGGTTCTTACAGATCCCTAATCGGATATGCGTAGCATTATCCAGAGCTAAGAAAGGGCTGTATTGTATTGGAAATATGAGAATGCTTAGCAAGGTTCCTCTCTGGAGCAAGATCATTCACACCCTTCGGGAGAAAGGTCACATTGGCCGCTCATTGGTGCTTTGCTGTCAAAACCACCCTGAAACCAAGACACTGGTATCTACAGCAGCAGACTTCAGCAAAGTCCCAGAAGGAGGCTGTAGTCGTCCCTGTGAATTTAGGCTGAGTTGCGGACATGTTTGCACAAGGGCATGTCACCCATATGACATAGAGCACAAAGAGTACCAGTGTCTGAAGCCTTGTCAAAAGGTGCTTTGTGCAGATGGGCACCGCTGTCCGCGGTCATGTTACGAGCCCTGTGGACCATGCATGGTGATAGTAGAGAAAACTATTTCTAAGTGTGGCCATCTGCAGATGGTGCCATGCTTTACTCCAGACAGGGAGTTTCTTTGCCAAGAACCTTGCCAGAAAAAGTTGAACTGCGGGCATGCATGCAACAAATTCTGTGGGCAGGAATGCACTAAGCAGTGTCCTGAACTGGTTACAGTCATGCTGAAATGTGGCCACAACCAGCAACTTAAATGCTGGATCGCTGAGGAGATGAAAGGCGAGAAGCCTGTGGAATGTAAGACTAAGTGTTCTGTCACACTGGAGTGTGGACATGTGTGCACAGGTTCCTGTCATACGTGCTTTGAAGGAAGATTTCATAAGCCATGTAACAGCCCGTGCAAGCGCTTCTTGGTCTGCTCCCACAAGTGTCAGCAGCCTTGTACTGCAGAATGCCCTCCCTGTCAGTTGGAATGTCAGAACCGCTGTGTCCACAGCAGGTGTAAAAAGAAATGTGGAATGAGCTGTTTTCCATGTGCCGAGCCATGTGAGTGGCAGTGCCAGCACTACCAGTGTACCAATCTTTGCTCTGAACCATGCAATAGGCCTCGCTGCAATGTACCATGTGCTAAGCTGCTGTGCTGTGGTCATCCTTGTATTGGATTGTGCGGAGAGCCTTGCCCAAAGAAGTGCCTTGTTTGTGACCGTGAGGAACTCACCCAGATCTTTTTTGGCTTTGAGGAAGACCCAGACGCTCGATTTGTACAGCTCGAAGACTGTGGCCACGTCTTTGAGTCCCAAGGCCTTGACCATTATATGGATGAAGATGACAATGTCATCAAGCTGAAGGTATGCCCTATCTGTCAGACACCTATCAGAAAGAATTTGAGATATGGCACCATTGTGAAAAGACGGCTAGATGAGATAGAAAAGGTGAAAGAGAAAATCCAAGGCCCAGCACAGGAAATTGAGTCTAGTAGACAAAGACTGCGGGCTGCACTGTTAGGGAATGCTGTTCTGCAGAGGAATCTACCCCTTAAGTACCTCATGCTAGAAGATAAACTCGGAGCTTCTGATCTCTCAACAAAGAGTATCGGACTAATGGAGAACCAGCTTAACTTCTACGAACGTGTAGCTGACCTAATCAATTCTCTGAGTAAAATTGATGCAAGTGAGAGGAAGGCGCTGAGAAAGCGGCTGGATGAAGTCCAGGAGTGGCTGGATAAGCCGCGCCTCAGTTTTACAGGACAGGAGCTCTCTGACCTGCAGTCTGAGATTCAGAGACTGACCTATTTGCTGAGCCTCTTGGCAAGGTGCAAAGGTGCAAGCGGGATGATCACCCCAGCACTGGCAGCAGAGATTGCCAGCGCACGTGAGATCCTGGAAGGGACAAAGAAATTCACAGAGGACGATGAGGCTGCGATGAAGGCTGCCCTGGAGAGGCTCTACGCGGCCTTGCCCCTGTCGGGGCTGGGGATCTCCGACGTGGAGCGGGTGCAGATTGTCCGTGCTATTGGCTGTCCCCGTGGCCACTGGTTCAAGTGCAGAAATGGGCATATCTATGTGATTGGGGACTGTGGGGGGGCAATGGAGAGGAGCATCTGCCCTGAATGCCATGCAGTGATCGGGGGCACGAACCACACACTGGACAGCACCAACAGCCTTGCCTCCGAGATGGATGGAGCGACCCATGCCGCCTGGTCCGAGACGGCCAACAACCTGCTCAACTTCAACGAGCTCCACCGCCTGCTGTAGCAGGGTGTCTGCCCTGTTTCGCAGTCCCTGCCCTGGGGAGGCCATGCTTGCTGCTGCCCCTGTCGCTAATTAATTAATAAAGGGCATCGGTGCGTGTCCCCGGGAGGCTGTGCTCGCTGCTGCCCCTGTCGCTAATTAATTAACGAAGAGCATCGGTGCGCGCCCCCGGAGAGGCCGCGCTCGCCGCCGCCCTTGTCGCTACCTAATTAATACAGAGCATCAGTGCGCGCCCCCGGGCAGGGTCGTCTGCCGGCGCAGGGCGCGCTCCCGGGCGCGCTCGCCGGGCGGGGCGGTGTCGCGTCGGGCCTGCCGCTACCCGGGAAC
>NW_010972709.1:4438-100223 GCF_000737465.1 Haliaeetus leucocephalus | reverse complement strand
CGCGGTGCCGGTACGCGGCGGGGCTCTGGCTTGCGAGCGAGGTCTCCGGCCCGGGCTTTCGCGCTTGCCCTCCGCTCCGGGGCGTTGGCGTCGGCAGAGCAGCGGCCGGCGTCGAACGGTTGTCGCGGCTAGGTTCCTAAAGGCTTTGGTCTCTGTTAAAGGCTCACAGCGTTTCCTGGTGAAGGTGTTGTGGACCAGGACACAAAATGTGGTTGTGGATATCGCTACCAGATGAGTAAAAAGAACTAGAAAAAAAGCAGATGTAGGACACGTGCGGCATGCGTGGCACTAATACCCCCTGGAATTTTTCTTCTTCTGTAGCGGGATTTAGTTTATGCCTTTGTACTGCTGGGAAGGAAGAAATGGTAATCAAGCAATAGGGCAAAGTAGCATCAGAGATGTTGCTCATCTGCCTGCTCTGTTCTTTTACCTTTTACCCAAGCTCCTTTTTATTCTTTTGCTCCTATTCAATCCTTTCTAGGTCAGACATTCAAAGTAACATCACAGGAAGCTACAAAGCTGAGTCTGGCATTCTCAGGGCCTCCACTGACTTCTGCAGAGGTGAGCAGAAGCCCCCACAGACTGTGAAATTGCAGTGTGTGTGATAAGTTTCAGGTGTCTCTTGGTTCACATGGCTAAAACAAAGTAATTTGGTACAGTGTAGACAAGGGATGTTGGTATGGGCTATGCATTGTGGAGTGTATTAATGCGATTCAAGAACTGCCCAGAGAACTAATAACTGTAAGTTAGGGAGACATACCAAATAGAAGTATTCTTACATTCTTTCCTTCAACCTCTATCAGCTGGTTGCTGATAGAGACAAGGTATTGGATAATACAGACCTTAGATCTAACAGAGAATATGCAATATTTTTACTGTTAATTAAGACTGGTTTCACACCTCTGTTTAGAGGAGAAGAAAAAAAAAACCTCAGTTCAGAATAACAATCTCAGCTACTTCTTCCTCTCTGATGCATGACCACCACACCAGGGTGTGTTTTGTTACCAAATCATAAGGTGGTTTATGATGTGTATACCTTGCTTACTGTGTCGTCTTCTTGTGCTGTATTTTTTTCTCAGCAAGATGGCCATTACTATGCTTCCCTTTTCTCAAAGCAATCTGAATGTAACGGATTGCTTGTGAGACTTTCTAAATGCAGTGCAGCCATGCACTACTCACGGTTAATCTTTTTGCCTGTCCATTTTCAGGATTGCCGGAAGCTGAGCGAAGATGTCCAAAATGCCATTCTTGCAGTTGCCACAGTGTACTACTGGCTCCCCAAGGGCCAAGGTGAGATAGTGACAGCAGGGCAGTCAGCACTATATAAAGAAACACAGTATTTCGTAGCCTAATATGAGATCTGGCATCTGTAGGAAAGCAAGTTACCATGAGCAGGCAGTCCCATTATCAGCTATTCTGTAGACTTGCGACATGCTTATGAGTGAACCACTTGTCTGCCTGCTCCTGCAGAATTCTGTCTGTGAAAGAGTGATAATTTAGGAAGTTGTATCCTTGATTGAGCATTCATGTTTATAAAGTGTTGAGATCTTTGTCCAAAGTCCTTTTGGAACTAGGAAAGATGTTTCTTCCTTCAAAATACCTGTAACTCCATTTATACAGTGTATCTACTCAAACGGAGCAGCGTGTGTGTTCATCTTTGGCAGTTGCTTTCTGTTGGCGCTGACTTGGTGGCAACTTTCTTGCTCTTTCTCGATCTCAACCAGGTACTACTCTTCGGAAGATGGTGCGAGATGCTACCACAGAAGTAGTGGAAGGAATGATCCAACTCACAGAAACAATTCTCAGTGCTCCATTGGAGAGGTAGTAATTTTCCAGAAAAAAAAGGAAGAAAAGGTTACGGGTATACTTGTTAGGAAGCAGCAAGTGCAGACTGCTTCCTAAGGGAAGGGGGGAGGCAGAAGCAGAGCGTTGTTACGAGGCAGGAAGAGGCAGTGGCCTCATCAGCAAAGGCCCTGTCCCCCAGCATCTGAGTGAGCAGAGCAATGCTGTTGAGGGTAGGGAGGTTCAGTTGAGAGTTCAGATCATCAAGACAAGCCCACAGCAATAAGGTCAAGCTGGAAAGTCAGGCCAGCAAGTTAGGATCAAGGTCAGGTCCAGAGAGAATAACCAGCATCAGACACTATCCAGTGATTGCCCAGCATGTCCATTACAATGAGTTGGGTCTGAGGTCAAGGCAGGAAGGTCAAATCAGTGGGTCAGGATCCAGGTCAGAATCCAGGGGGCGTGAGACTGGGTGCAGACATAACTGCTACACAGCTGTGACATAGCACAAGCAGGGCCCAGTGAAAGAACCTCATGGTAAAATCTTCTCCTAGGGTAAGGAAGGGCTGGCCCTTGCTTCTAGCTTTCTTCACAGTACCTCCTATCAGCAAAGGAGCTGACCTTATACTTAGCCAACTAAACTCTTCAACTGAGCCAGCTAAACTCCTAGGAGGGTGGAATACACTCAAGGCCCCGGCAGTACCCTCTTGTCCCAGTGGCTTGAGGCAGGTACATTGCCTACCTGGAGAATAGATTTTCGTTCTGTCTGTGGCAAGGAAGGATGCTGGGAGCAGGATTCCCGCGAAGGCGCTGGATAGCGTTTGCACTGTTTGGCAGTTATTGCTTTGGACTGAACCGTCATACACAATGATGGTGCAACTTTATAAAGCTAGTTATTGGACCACTATGGACAGCTGCTTCTCTTGATGGATTACACGCCACTGCCCTTTGGCAGAGGTCATTAATCGCTAATACAGACTTCTGATTTGCATAGATTCTGAAAGATAAATAATATGCCTAAGCACCTTGAGAGGCCTTTGCAAGAGGCTCCTGTTTCTTGTTCCAGTGGATAATTAAACTCGGTAGGAGCCAGCACTTCTTGCTTTACACAGATACTGGTGATAAGCTGGTTGGTGACATCTTTCCAGCGGAGCTTCTACTAGTGTGCATTGTCCTTGGTGCAGAAAATAAAACCACAGTCTAGCAGAGTGGTGTTATTGAGTCTAACTTTGGGGGACTTTGTTTTGTTTCAGCTTGTCTCAAGATCAGCTTATATCAACTGGTGGTGTGTGGGAGGCATGTGAGCAAGTGTCCAACCTGCCGCGAGGTGAGTATTGTGTATGTAGAACAACAGAACTAGGACATGTTGTCTTGGAATATCAATAGCCCTTGCAAGGGGCATTCCAGCTAGTACAATGAAGGCTCACACGTTCTGCAAAACCCAGCTGTTTTTGAAATGCATAAGCTTGGAAGCCCGGCCATATTCTTTGCATGGCAGTAGTGCAGCTCTGAGCTCTGCAAAAAGTTTGATCCTATAATCTCGAGATCTAATGATCTCAAACCTAGATGACTGTTGTTGCAAGCTGATTTGAATCAGTGCAGTGCCATGGTTTTCATCCTTTTGCAGATAACCAGGCAGCAGTTGCATCAGCTCTGGCTGCATGTCTAGGTGTGGTCAAGGATGCTCTGGAGGAGATGGAACACGTAAGGAAGCCCCTAAGCCTTTGAGGAACCTGCAGTGATGTATTGCAGTGATGGTTCAGCGATGGAACACAGGGATTGTTTTATATACAGGCTTTGATTTAGATTTGTTCTGATATGAGCTAGATTATTGTATTATGCCTGGATCTTAATGACTTTTTAAACTCAAGCCTGGTTTACTTTATATAAGGTTTCCATAAAGCCATGTCCTGAATTGCAAGGGTGGGGGTGGTGTTTAGGTTGATGTAGGAACAGCAGGTTCTTGCTGTTTGCTCTGTTGAATTGGAGTGGGGGATTAGTTTTTCTTAATCCAGTCCTGCTAGGATTAACAGAATTTGGCAACTGAGATGCTGGTTGGAGCGAGATTCCTCCGTAAATTGTATGATTTCTGGATTATGTTTTCCCTTTCCTCCTGGTTATTGCTGGAATTGATGTTAGGCTCTGGGTTTTTAGTGCATCTATGTTCTCAGGCTCTGGTGGAAGGGCAAGACCCCTACAGTGACATCATGGAAGATGAAGAGCTGGGCTTTCGGGGCAACAGAGATACGTATTGGTCAGAAGCTGACCGGAAGCTGCTTAGCTCCTGCATGGGATTAATGAAGGCTTCTAAAGCTTGCCTGAAGAAGGTCTTGGGTGTAGTGAAGGCTTATGGCAAAGTTGATTCTCCAGAGCAGATCGCTCAGCTGGATGATCTTGCAGACATTGCTAATGAGATCAGTCCAAGGTAAGCATGTTTCTCCTCATGCCGCTTTTTGCTCCAGAGCAGCCCCTGTCTTTCTTGAGGTCTGGAGAATGGGTTAGGAAAAACTATGATATTGAAGCTGTGAGCAGGTGGTAGAAGCAGGTGTGATGGGGAGACTATTATGGCATAGGCTGTTGAGAGTTGTGCAAGTTAGGAGAGGAATATATGTTGCAGCTTGGCGTGGAGCTATGGCCATGTCTCATGGCATGCAGATGTCTGAGAAGGCAGTGAGAAGCATCCCATGGGTATGACTGATATTGTCTCCTTGTCATGCATTGTTGTTCCTGACTTACGTTCAGCGTGGGTGTAGGCTTTGATCAGGATCCGTGAGTTGTGCTATCAGGACCTTTATTCCATTGCTCCCCTCTCTTCTATTCTAGTGTTGATGAGCTGGCACTGAGCATGTATCCACCTATGAACCAGTTGACTGTGCGACTCAATGTAAGTATCTGTAGCCTGCATGGAGGTCTACTCATGTGGTGTAGAGAAGGGGAAGAAGTCGAATTGGAGGGATTAGGTGACTGTCGGGGAGAGGTGGCTGTTAGTGACTGTCTCAGAAACAAGTTCTTAGGGATGAAGAGTCCCCTTTGGTTCTTGCACACTTAGCTTCCTTCAGGTGGAAATGCATTCCTCATCTTCTTCATGGAAGAGAATGGCCACTTGAGCTTTGGCTCTGAACCATAATCCATAGACATGTCTAATGACAGTACCTCAGGAAAGTGAGGTCTAAGGCTGCCGATGTACTGCATGTCTATTTCCTTCCTCGGGTAATGTAGACTTGCTCAAATAAAATTACCTACATTAAAAATACAAATTAAAAATTCTGACAGTGAGGGTGATAAAGCACCGAAACAAGCTGCTCAGCGAAGCAGTAGAATCTCCACCTTTGGCAGTACTCAAAACTTGACCAGGCAAGTCTGTGAGCAACCTGACTCAACTTTGAGGTGGGCCTTGCTTTGAGCAGGAGGTTGTACTAGATGACTTCCAGGGGTTCCTTGGATCATAAATTAAGTATGTATCTTCTCATATCTGAGATTTTTTTTATTCTTAATTCTGGTTTCATGCCTTTGGCCGCTGACTTGATTTTTTTGGGATAAAAAAGAAAGTATTGCTTAATATCAGATTGCATTATAGTCAGTTGTAACTTCATGCTTTAATATCAGTTACCAATTTCTAATACGCTTATCTTTTTAAAGGAAAAAGCATTTTAACTTATGCTTTAAAAAACAGCCTGTCTTTATTTTCACCTGTCCCAGCCGGCAGTAGGTTGGGAGACACTCCCAGCATGGCAGTGATGGGTAGCTTCCTTCTGCATCAGTATCTGTGGCAGTTTTGCTCATTCTTGGCTCAGCTGGACATTCCTGCACCCCCCTTTCTTTTCCAGTACTGCTGAGCCCCTTTTTCTCCATGTTTGGCTCACCTTATTTCCCTTTTGTTTCTTTCTAGGCTGCTAAGTTGGCCTCGGTATTAAAGAAAGTCTTAGAGATTACAAAGTGAGTATGATTTACAGTTTTATAGGTGGGTGTTCCCCCCTATGAAGGTTGATATCTTTCTGCCTCCTGTCAAAGATGACTCATTTCTAGACAGTAAATGCTGGCATTTTGGAGTAATTATGATGTTACCCAGTTACAAAGGGTTGGAAGTAAGAAAAGGATGGTAGGGATGAAAGTGGTTTGCACTGAAGGCACACACGTATATGTAAAGGTTTGGGACTAGTGACATGGATGTGGGTTCTTCCTTGCTCAAAGCACTCTGGGGCTATAGCAGTCCTGTTCTAATGCTGTGGAAATTCAGCACTTCACAATACCCATGTGTTTGGATGCATAGGTATAAGACACCCAGGAGGCTTTCCTAATGAATTTCCTCCACTTTTACAGGACAAGCCATGTATGTCCACCATCAGAGGAAGGCTGGGTGCAGTTTCTAACTGGTGCAGTAGATCACAACATGAACAAAATCAAGAACTTCACACATGGTCAACTTTAGCTCTTCCATGTCTACATGTGTTGCTGCCACTGGCTCTGGCATATGCTTTTCCAGTGAATCTCGCTGTTCTCCAACTACTGGGAGAATGATGAGAACAATATTTTTAGGAGAGAACTTTACTGCCACTTGGTAAAACTTTCCCAAGGAGTTGCTCTTTGCCATTGCAGAAGGTGTCATTTTGCTTGAATTCCTGGGATGGTGTGGTGCTGCATCTTAATGCTGTGAATGTGCCCCATTCTGCAGGCATTACAACTACTATGGGGTTCAAAGAACAATAAAATATTGCTAGATTTGCCTGAGTGGTTTTATCTGTTTTCAGGTGGCAGAGAATAAATATATCCAGAAGGAAAGGGTCTTGCTTCTTTTGCAAGCAGCCCAGTGAACCATTAAAAAATATGCAGCACTGCTGCTATTTCCTTTCTAACTTTAGAAAAGAGTGAACTATCTTTCTCCTTTCTATTTCATCAGAAAGCAGTAGAAAATATTATTTACTACTTTACCAATGTCAAGGATCTGTAGGGGGGGGATAAGAGTATCTCTAGAGAAATGCTACATCTATCATAACTTTAAAGTTCTAGGATATCCTTTTTTTTGCCACGGGTAAGGAAAAATGACTAAGCAGGGGTGGGTTCAGCACATATGCATGGTGAGAAATGCTGCATCTGCTTGAGCATTTAGCACATCTTTGTCACAGTAAGGTTCAACTTATAAAACTGGAGGGTGGGCATAGTGGCAGATGGGAGAGAGTTGAGTTTGTACAAATAATCAAAGTCAGACATGGTTTTAAATACAACTTTAATTAAACTGTTAACATCTATGCTTGCCTAAGATCAGGGCACAGATCATGACCACTCTTTTGTAAACAGGACTGCAGGACCTGTTCTAAGTTGGGCATCAGGCAGCTGCAACGTCGATAGTTTTGTAGCTCTTCAGGTTCTGGAGTTGAAGGCAGGTAAGATGTGCAGTGAGTCTTCTGGGCCCTGCTTGGGTGGGGGTGAATGGGATTTGCAGCTGTCGAATGCTTTTAGGTTGCACAGAGTCCAGCCTGAAAGGCAAGAAGGGATTATACAGGAAGCACATCTCTTTGTATTTCTGGTTCCTGGGGCCCTGGAGATGCATTTGCTAGACAGGAGTATGGTGCCAAAAAAAGGAAAGAAAAAAAAAAAAATCTTATCTAAACTACCACGATGGAATTGTGATCTGACAGTAGTTTGGGAGGGATAGATGACAGGAGGGTTGTATTTCCCATGGAGGCATCTATGGTTACTTTGTCCTAATGCAGCTTCTTGAGAGAGATGTGCGAGTTTTTTTCATGTGAAGGAGAGCATGCCTTTTTGGATGACTCTTGGCTAAGTTGGGTTTGCCTGCTTCTTCAGTAGAGAAGGGGAAGACAGTGTTAAAATTGTACCCAGGGACTGTCTTTATTGCTGACAGTGGGTAATGGGTGGAAAGATGTCACAAATGGTATAGTTTTACCCTACTTACAGATGTTCAAGTGGCTAGCAAAAAAGCGATTGATTTCTCAACAACAGCAAATAATTTCTAAGTGTTATAGCTCATTTCAGTAATCTATAACTGTTGTCATCTTTAATGTGTATTTCTGCCTAAGTCTTGTGGTACTTCTTGTTACCCGTTTTGTTGGCAGGGGGCTTTCCTTCTGCTGTCTAGGCCTTTGGGGTTGAAGCTTTCACAAATGTCATACTGGCTTCAACTTACATATTGCACATCTGTTGAAAGTTCTGTTATCTGGCTTTTCTCCTTTTCAGTGTGAAAATCTTACATATTATCTGTAAATTAAGGACGGGATGCCTGGGGGCTTTCATGCTGTAGCAGTCTCTTCCTGTCATGTTGTTGCCTGCTTATTTTTGGGGACAGCTTTTCCTGTGCAAGGTTTTCTTTAGCTTGTATTGTGTCTCTTTTTGCATTTACCATTTCCATTTACCATTACCATTTCCATTTAGATCAATCAGTTTGCACTTACCTGTACTGTCTTTGTTTGTAAATGAGCCCTCGCCCTGTCACCACTATCACACACTTCTCCAAGGGTTCGGTGAGAGGGTTCAGGAGGCTGATCTTTGCTATGCTTGGCTGATACTGTACCATGTTTTCTGGAAACTGTTGAAAGAAGGAAATGAGCTGAAACTGAGAGAAGGAAAGAGCTGCTTCTATGATTAAAGGGAGATAAATGACTTTTTGGTGCCAGAGGTCTCAGCCTGAGCTGTCAGTTGCCAGAAGAGGCAAAGTCCAGGTTACTTTCTTCTCGACTACAGTCTTCTGCTGCAGTTTCCTTCTGCAGTCTCTGATTTCTAGACTGGTGAGTGAGTTAGGAGTCATTGGGATTTCCTTACGCTTACACATAGACAAGGTAGGCATGGGAGTACTGTATACAACGGTGTGGCACAACTCACATTTCCCAAACTGATGTCTCAGTACTTTGAAAGAAGACAGCATGAGGAGAGCCACCCAACCCAGCAGAATTTTTTTGCTGCTTATGACTATGAAAGCTGTTTTCTCACTACTGCAGTAACAGAGTGATAAACTGATCTAACCTCAATAGTGAGAGCAGGATCACAAATGCTGATCTCTTCCTGTGCAAAGTATATGTAGAAGGAGTCCTCGACTCTCAGCATGGCAGTCAGCCTAAGCAGATGGTTCTCTCCCAACTCTTTTCTGTACTGTGAGTAAGGCACAGAGACCTGCAGGTTGTTAGCTGGAATAGAGAGTGGTGAAATACAGATGTCAATGCAGATGATAAGTACAGTCTGGTTGTAGCCTGTGTGGCACCTAGGAGTATTTAGTGCCCAACATTGTACTAAAAGCTGCAGCATTTAAAAGCTTAAGTGATCCCAACTGGATTTGCAGATTCAAAATCTCTATGGTGATGTTGCCAGAGCGTTTTATTTCAATCGCCTACAATGAACTATTCCGCCAACCTTTTGTAAACTTATGGCTAATTCTGAAGTGAGATGACTAGATATACTTTTCTAGCCATGCACCCAGTACAGTCCTTACCTTCATTGCTTTTGAGGATAAAATGAAACTCTTCCTTCCAAAGTTGGGTAATGGACACACCATTATAATGTAGAGACTGGGCCCCAACTATCAGGTCAGTAGCTTTTTCTCCACCACTGTGGTTAAACATTTCAATGGAAAGCAGAACATCTTGTCCCAGTAGCAGAGAACTCTGTGACTGGAGGTAGATGAAAAGGTTAGGCTCTTCGAGGGCAGTAGGAATGGAGCTAAAATGTGTTTTGCTGCTGCTGCTGGTTGTCTCAAGTTTCTTTATATTTCTGTAGGCTTTGTCAAATACTTCTTTTCCCTGAAGAGAACCTGTCACAAAAGAAGGGAGCACATATTTTAGTATTCTTTCCTGTTTACTAGTGTGAAGCAGTAAATGCAGAAGGATGGCGTTGAATTATCCTGGCAGTACTGTAGATAACGGTTTCTAAAAGCATAGAGAGATATCCTGTTGTGCTTCTGGTTGGAGCGGTTCAAGAATTTCAGCTGACAGGACATTCATTGGATGTACCTGAAAGATTTTACTTGGAAAGATATGTCATAGTTTTTAAAGCACCTTGGTGTTAACATCTGTCAGAGTAAAAGAGGCTGTAGCTAGGGCACGGTACTGTGTTCTCTTGTGGTGGACTGCTGCCAAGGAGACAACATGCCATAGGCTAAGATGAGATGGTAGGCTTGCGTCAGGGAAACAGAGCTCGGTAATAGGTTCTAAAGGGGGAGCTGCTTTTTGAGGGGGGGATTGAGACAATGTCTGGGAGTACAACAGTCCTTTTCAGAAAGCTGGTATCTGAAATATATCTATATATATATTATAAGGGTAATGGGAGGTGAATGTACAGAGTGTACAGGTAACAGAAATCAGGAAAGAAGGTTTTCCAGACAGGAAAGTGCGTGGTGAAGAAAGGCGTGGCCTTCTAGAGAGATGGTTAACGTAATTAAGCAGGATGAAATTTGGGGTATGACCTATGCTTTGATTCTGTAGACAGCAAGACTAAGGTGTTCCTGTGCCATTCAGGAAGGGGAAGTAGTGAGAAGTGGATGACCCTAATGCTCTGATATGGCTCTGTTCTCTAGTCCTTTAATCTTCACTTGTAACACTGGCAGGGAATGGGCTCAGCCATTTGCCTACCCTGTACCTTCAGGATACTTGTAGCTGTGTGTGATATCCTCACAGCGTTCACTGCCCACGCTCTTGGTGCTGATGTTGTTGCCAATGTACTTTGTGCCACCAAGAGCTGGCTTGAGGGTGTCATCTGCTTTTTGTATCCAGACCTGGCACTTGGCATTGAGGGCAGCAAAGAAGTAGCAGACATCATAATCAACTTCTGTGTCTCCTTTCTTGATGGCTTGAACAGGGGCTGGCCCACAGAAGGATGGACCTGAAAAGAAAATGAGGCCCATTTAAGATTCAGGTGTTTTACCAACCAGACCCATGCCTAGTTTAGACCTATATTGGGAGTGGTGAAGTGTCTAGGAGGACATTAGGGAGCAGTGCTGTGATAGAGCTCTTAGAGCTACACAAACTGCACAAACCAAACATGAATGATGATTTAGTGCTTAAAGTCAACGGGGTGAGTCCCTGTCCTTTTGCATCCTTCCATTGGAAGTTGGGGAAGGGAGGAGTATTGAACTGCTTTATTTGCTTCCTGCTCAGCTCCCCCCACCCCCCTAAGCCTGGCTTTGATACCTTACCTGTGCTTTTTTCCTGGCAGGTGGCATCCAGTGCCTGCCACCCGCTGTACTCTTGTAGCAAGTCCGCTCGTGCCATCCAGCATTCGTTCCAAACGTGGAAGGTCCTGCAAGAGACAACATCATGTGCTTATACCAAGGGACTGAGCCCTGAGGTACAGTAAAGTTTTAGCCAAACCATAGCCAATTAACGCTCCTTTGAAAGAGCTCAGCGCATGCTGAGGAGAGCAGAGACCATGGGTTTTGACACAAGTGGAGTTTCTCCAGCTGGACCAGACTATCATTCTTCCTTTGTGGGTGCTAGTAATAGGGCACTCTTCAGTTTGGGTTGCAGCAGTTTCTCAAGAACAGGTCATGTAGACAGGATCTCAGCTGAGCTGTCTCCTATCCATCCCCCTGCAGCTGTTTACTTCTTTCTTTTCCCCTTGTATCATTTCCTAGATCCAGGTATTGTCTCAAATTCTTGCTTGGGCCTTGCCATGTTTTCTTACCAGACACGGGCACTCTTGTCTTGTGTAAGCAGTGTCCCATCTTCGTCATAATACTCGTCCACACTCAGGCTGCTGTTAGTGTTGTGAGCCCACGTAAAGCCTGTGACCACCCTGGTAGGAATTCCCAGACACCTCAGAACTGTGTGGAAGAAAGAGCTGTGAATCAGTTGTGCATCCTCCCCTAAGGGTGCCTCTGCTGATGGATGTAGAGCCTTTTTTGGTGCTGGGCCTATTAGGAATGGCACCAGGCCTGCTGTTTGGACTTTGCAAGAGGCATTGCCCCTCAGGAAATAAGCTATCATAGATGCGTTCTGTGAATGGTGTGCACTGATACTCTGTTATCTCAAAGCTAGCGATGCTGAATGTTGATGAGGAACTCCGAGGGTCTGCCTCTCACCTAAAGATTAAAGGTTATGTTACTGGGATCTGTGTTAATCCAGGAATTTAGGCATGTGCTAGAGGTTCTGCAGAACAAATAAGGCTTTGCTCAACACAAAAGACTTGAACCACCACTGTACCTGAACACATGACTGCAGCAAACACCCAGCACTGCCCGTAGCGGACAGGCTTGTATTGCGATGCAACCCACTGCTGGAGGATGGGTCTGCTTCCCAGCCACTTGGAAGGTGGTGTCCCATTATAGTATTGCCCAGTCCCACATTCTGTCAGGATTCCTCTAAACTCATCACAGTTCAGCTGCAGGGAAGGAGGAGAGAAGGACGGATTAAGGAATTGCCTCTCTTTGGTAGGTATACCTCATCCTGTTTGATGAAGCTGCTCCCAAGGCAGATGAAACCAAAAGGATTTTTTGTGCAAAGCATGAAGGTCATGGCTGAGCAGAACAGGTGCAACAGTATCCCCTGAGATTTATTCAGTAAGTGTACTGTCATTGCTAAGAAACTCCTTCAGCACTACTTGTCTGCGGCAGGAATATCAGGAAGGGCTGGAGATGGGCAGGAGGTGTTGTTTTGAACAGCCCTGGGCAGGCTTCCTCTTTGGTCAGTGGGTTGCCATAAACTGGAATTGAGAAGATGCTAGTCTTTGCTCTGCATTCAGGTCTCCTCTGCTAGGGTCAGGGCTGCTGTCTGCTTTCCTTACCATGGCAGCAACTGTGCGGCAGATGTAAATAGGGTTCTTGCGCTGGGTGTGATCCTTGTCTAGTTGATGGCGTTCACCTACATCTAGGAGCGTGAAGCAGATGTCAACAATATCCTCCTCAAACTGAAATAAGAACACATCATTTCAGGAAATTTGGCCTGAACATTTGTTTTCTGGAGTGCCTGCAAGGGTTTGTAACTGTGCAGATTATTTCTCCCTTTCTGCTGATAGTCTTGTATAAGTGGGCTGTGGAGGATAACTCCAGGCAGAAATTTGGAGGGGGAGCACACCGTACTAAAGGCTGACCTACAGCTTTATTGAAGCAAGGTGGGAAATGCATTAGCGTGATACTGCATCCCTTGATTGAGGGGAAACTGTTGCTTTTCTGGAGCACCCTCTAGGTTGGCACAGAGGTACTTCTGTGATCTGGTGGCACTAAAGTGGAGTAAAATCCCGTTCTAATCAGTGGCTGTGTCAGATGGCCTTGGGCAAATTGGAAGATCTACTTGTCCTCACTTTACCTGTAAAATAGAGACAGTGTTACTAAGCTCTGTTAAATGCTTTTATATCTGCTGATGAAAGGAAGGCACACAAGGCCCAGATATAGATCAATGCATTTCATCATAGAGGGCAGCCTGAGAAGGTAGCTAAAATTACATATACTGGGTTATGGGACTTCATACACAGGTCCCTGTTCTCCTGCAGAGGCTTAGACAAAGACAGTGAGTGCAGAGAGCAGGTTCTTTCATCAAAGCCACAGCATGGAAATGGGTAGCATCCTGTACACACAGGAGATACGCACCCTTCCTCTGCTGGTGGCTGTAAGGGAGCAGACATATTGGACCTCTTACCTGACTGAAGTCCCAGGGTTGTGCTAGGACTGCATTTTCAGTCCCCAAGTAGATGACACCCTCTTGGTTTAAAATGTACTCCTGCCGCTGTGCCTCATTAGCCAAGAACACCTCATCATCTAGATTAGAGGAAAAAAGCATCAGGAAGAAAGCATTCCTGGTCTCAGATGCACTTGCATCTCTCTTAACATCAGCAGACTTCGCTGCACTCCAGGGACTTCAGCAGTCCCTGGCATTCTGCCCTGGAAAAATACCAATGATTCTGAATCAGCAGGAAAGAAGAATTTAATTGTCATCTCTGTTTCCTTGTTCAAAAAGTTCCTCCAGACCTAGGCTATTGTACTACCTAGCTCTTTTACTCTGCTGGCTGTTGACTTCTCTATTCCTAAGACAGATAGAGTGGCCTTAATCAGACCAGTTAGAATCTTGACTTACCCTAAAATCTTAATTATAGGAAACACTTTATCAGACATTTTTTCCCTTAGGAGGAGGACAGGAGTACTCCAGGAATGGGGCGGAAGTGCTGAGGCAGGCAGCTTTGAGCTTTTATTAGCCCCTACCTCCTTCCTGAGGTGCTGTGAGGAGCAGGGCAGGAGTGGCAGGGAGCACTAGGTGAGTCAGCCTCCAATTCCATGAAGGCAGAGTGCCAGAGCTCAAAAGCTGTTTTCGTGAAGTGACTGATCCTAGCCTGCCTTTCTGTTTCTGACCACATACCTTGGCACCAGGGATTAAAGAGAAGGGTGAAGTTGCCCAGGAGACAGTCAGACTTGGAGGCATGTAAAAGCAGAGCATACTGGCCAATGGGAGCATTGGCAGGTGTGTTCACAGAGATCGTCCAGAAGCATGGGTCCTGTTCTTCTAGTGCTGCGCTCCACTGCCTCTGGTCTCCCAGGCTGGAGATGGGAAACTCAGTCTGGGTTCCATGTGCTTTGGAAGGATGTGATCCTGCAGCCAAAGAGATCTGGTTGTGTCTATTCTAGACATGCAGCCTCACCCCATGCAGATTGCAGGGACTTTGTCTATATTTGGAGCCATAGCTCTCCTTTCTTGGGAGAGAGTCTTTAACCCTTTACCAGCTTAATGCATACAGAATCTTCCTAAGGTTCGTACTGCACTCAGGCCTCCATGTTTGAAAGTGGGATGTGTATTTCATAGATTTGTAGAAACCAGGAACAGCCAGAATGGTGCAGACCTCCTGCTCCTGGCATTCAGTATCTTATAACAAAAGTCACAGGCAAATGCTCAGATTATGGTAAAACAAGCTGGGGCTGAATGCTGCTGCCCTTCTCAGAGGTCTCACTAGAAAACACTCTGTAACAGAAAACATCTGTAACAGGCTAGCTAAGTTTGAACATTCCTAAACCAAAAGCCAGGAGAGAGGAGAGATCCCATGAGTACTTTCAAACCATAGAGTAGTGAACGTGCATTGATTATTGTCCTGCAGTGTCTCTTCTGGAAAGAGATCTAGTTTTGACCATGCAGTCCCAGCAGCAGGAGACTCTGCCTTAGAAAAACAGTTCACTGGCCTCCCTTCTAAATGTGGGCACCTCTGTCCAGCTCTGGACGTGGCTTTTGCCACCAGTTCTGTTCTCCAGGTGGCTGGAGGACCAGAGCTGTGATAGGTATGGTAATGATGTTACCTGTCTGTACTATGAGGAGGGTCCTCTTCAGCTGCTGCAGGTAGTTGTGTATTGGAGCTGAGAAGCTCACAGTGATAGTGAATGGCTGCCCCCGCCTCACCATAAGCCTTTCAGTGCTGATTTCTTCTGTGTGGTGGTTATTGTTGTTCATTGTGATCTTGAAATCACAATTTTCGATGCTCAGACCTGTAGTGTGAGAAGATACAGAATGAGTTTGGGGCTGTGAGTGGCCCGCAGTCTGGCCCTGGGCCTCATCCTGAGATGCACAAACAGCTGTTCATGTGCTTTTCCACTCAGACAGTCCCCCCCTGCCTTTGAGACTTTCTGCCCAGTAAGGACCCCTGTAAGGGTCTCAAGGAGCTTGGTTGTTCTTGTGTCAAGTGGCTAATGAACTGCCTTTGCTTATACCTTAGCATCATTAAGTGAACCAAGTGGTTATGTAAAAGCTCCTTCCTGCACAGGAAAGGACGTGGAACAGACCTGAGCCTTCAAATGATAGATTATGTGGTTAGTACTGAGCATGCACTGTGACTACATTTGGAGTCTTACTCTGTGTACTCAAGGGCACCCATGGCACTCAGAGCAGCAATCTCTCCACGTGGATACATGGTTGAAATTGTGCACAGAAGACAAGCTGTTTTACCCCACTTGTGATGTGGGTGCAAGCTCTTCCAGCAGTTACTGCACTATCTATGTCTGATATGCACCAAAGACCAGCAACTGGTGCAGACTTCACTGCTGGTTCAAATGCAATGTGGCTGTGTAATCCTGGAACTGTGCTGGATCACAGCAAATCAAACACCAGTTGTTCCTTCTTTGCAGCACATTAGTTGGCACTCTCACACCCAGAGCTGCAGGAGACAGAAGAGCTCTTCCTCCTCCCTCCTATACATGCATCATACTCATCATACATGCTTCTGTCCAGCACCAGAAGAGAGAAAAAAATTGTCACAATGTCAAGCACCCAATTTGGTGCTCAATGGCTGTAGTGTGATTATATACTTGTACTTTTCTTCTGGTTTTGGTGGTGTTCTTAATCTTTCCAGACTTCTTGCTGAGAAGCAGATAACACCCTGGTTTTTCTCAGCCTTGGGATCATCCTGACCTCACTTATCTCTTCAGCTCCCAACTCATCACTAAGATCCTTGGACCTGTAGGTTGTAACTGCTGCCCCTTGTATGACACATCCTGTCACATACCTCCCCTTGCTGACCCAGGCTCCTCCCTTTGTTCCAGCTAAAAAAAAAAAATAATCCACAGAGCATTCACCTGCTATCTAAAGCCATTGTTCCTGTGCTAAAGCCACATCTACTACTCTTTGCAGTTTTCATTGGTCTGCTCTCTCCTTATGTCTAACTTGCCTTGTCCTCTGTATTGATACCTTCTCCCATTGCTGTTGTCCCTTCTGTGTTTGTTGTGGGAGTCCCACTGGATTGTGTTCTTTGTTTCTTTTTTGCTATATGAATTCTGTCATGCATTGTTTTCAGTGAATGATTCTGGTCTGGCTTTCAAATCCCTTTATGGCTGTTCCCAGTTCATAGCCCTGTACCAGTTTAAGCTTTACAGAGCCAGCTCTGACCTCGTATGTTTTCTTCTCTGCGATGAAGATGTCTGTTCTGGCTGTCTTGTAGACTGGTGACTCATATGCAGTCTGGCTCCCTCTCCTTCATATGACTTTTCTTGGATCTTATTGTCACTTCCTTCAAGGTTACTTGGAACCTGGACCCTGTCCTTGCTGAAGTGGCTAAAACACTTAGGCATCTCTCTGCTTCAGTTTTGTAGTCTGGCTTACCTTCCCCCACCCCCTGGCCCCCATCCCCTATGATAAGCATAATTCTATTGCCTTTGCTTCCAAACTCTCACATGTCTGCCTTGGCTGCCTCTTACTGCTTCTCTCAAATTCGTATTAGGCATTGATACCATCTTTTGTTTGCTGTCCCTTTTCTTGCAGTCCTCTGTGCAAATTGAACTCCCTCAGCCTTAAGAGCACTTTCTTGGCTCCTGCCTTGTAAGAAGCTCACTTTTTCTACAACCCTCACAAGCACTGTCTTGGAGCAGGGACAGTTGTTTTTCCTGACAGACAACTGCCAAATGCTTGGGACTAACCAAAGTGATTTTTGCTTACCTTGGCCCATGTCTAGTTCCCTGTAGCGTGAAGGTCTTCACCTCCTGCTTGCTCTGGGCGATGGCTCCTTCCTTCAGCTTTCTTTAAAAATTATCCACTTGCAAAGTTGTTTGCTCAATTTCTTTATACAGGGTGGGACATGATGTTGCCACCTCTCCTTCAGCTTATCTTGCTGGCCTGCTGTGCAGAAGTTGAAGACTCTTATCTCTCAGACCATGCAAAGGAGACCCACAGAAAGGGGCGACTTTTCCTACCTACAAATGAGGTTAAATTCCACAGTGGTATGTGAAGGCTTTAAAGACAGCTGGTGACAATTTCTTCAAAGAGCTGTGCACTGGGGACCCCAGAGTAGGAAATGCAAATCTTAACTTGGCTCTAAACAATAACGCGCAGGATGCGCTTCAAATATAAGTGTTGAAGAGCTGCTCTCCAGCATTGACCCTAAGCTACTTAAACCCTAAACCCTTCAAGGAGTTTAAAAAAAAAAGTCAATACATCCATTGCCCTTGTGCCTAATTCAAAAAAGTGAAACCACTTCAAAATGAGGAAACATGTTAAAAGCAACAACTAAAAAAAAGTAAAATTTCTGTGGCATATTGCAGACTATTTAAAAATATCACACTGGAGACTTGTACTAAACACATTCTTAAAGTTGCCGTAATATACAAGGAAGGTCACTGCATTGATAAATAATTGGTCAAAAGATGGGAAATAAGACAGCAGAAATAAAGAGTTTTCACTGTGGGGTGAGTCACCAGTAGTTTTGCAGAAATCTATGATCTTCCACAAATTCATGAAAAATTTGAGAAGCTGATAAAAAGACATGAGGTGGCAAAGCTTGCTTAGTTATTCTGAGTAGTAAAGATGAGGGAGGCAGCTTTGGAAAAGTTGTAGAGGAATCTGAAGATATTGAATGACTAGGCTGTAAAATAGCATGTAGAGATCAGTGTAGGCACATGTACAATAGGAAAAAGGGACCCATATCTTACATAAGCACTGATGTATTCAGAGGTAGTTGCAGCTGTTCTAGAATGAGATTTAGACTTATATTAGATAGCTGCTGCACAACATGGTCCAGTGAGCTTAGTGTTTTTCTTAGTATTTGCATATTAAACTTCACACTTGCTTGCTTATATGCATCATTTAAGCTAAACACAAACTCTCTTATTTTTAGTCATTTAAAGCATAGCCTTAATTGTATAGATTCACCAGAATCGCAGAATGGTTGAGGTTGGAAGGGACCTCCGGAGGTCATCTTGTCCAACCCCCACTGCTCGAGCAGGGCCACCTAGAGCTGGTTGCCCAGGACCACGTCCAGACGGCTTTTGAATATCTCCAAGGATGGAGCCTCTGCAGTCTCTCTGGGCAAGCTGTGCCAGTGCTCAGTCATCCTCATAGTGAAAAAGTGTTTCCTGGTGTTCAGAGGGAACCTCCTGTGTTTCAGTTTGTGCCCATTGCCTCTGGTCCTGTCACTGGCACCACTGAAAAGAGCCTGGCTTTGTCCTCTTTTCACCCTCCCTTGAGGTATTTGTATAAGTTGACAAGTTCCCGCCCTAAGCCTTCTCTTCTCCAGGCTGAACAGTCCCAGCTCTGCCAGCCTTTCCTCATATGTGAGGTTCTCCAGTCCCTTCATAATATTTGTGGCCCTTTGCTGGGCTCCCTCCAGTATGTCCATGTCTGTCTTGTACTTGGGAGCCCAGCGCTGGGCACAGCGCTCCAGGTGTGGGCTCCCCAGTGCCGAATAAAGGGGAAGGATCACCTCCCTCAACCTGCTGGCAATACTTTAGCTTATGCATCCCAGGAAATCATTACCCTTCTTTGTGGCAAGGGCCCGTTGCTACCTTATGTAGGCTTTGACTGCTTTCACTTTTATTAGGAAGCATGGATGTCATCAGAGTTGCAGAAATTGGGAAACACTAAATGTAAGCACACTGGGGAGATCTTCCAGAAAATTCCATGAGTTTATTGTCAACATACATTTTTCAATATCAATTATGTGTGATTTTAGTATGTGTCTTGAACTTGTTTTTTATATAAAGAGCTAAACACAGTATGTAATGAGTGATTCATGCTCTTTAAGTGTACGCGAATTGTAAGCCAATTGATAGTGCTCAAACCTCTGACTTTCTTTGGATGATCAGTGTTTTTAAAAGCACCTTTGCAGTATACGTGTTTATGAATATCTAAATCGGAGAGTGGTTTAGATACAAGCAGGTATTTATCCTATCACCACTGCCTTGTAATGGCTGTGTATACACATAGTACCATCTCTTGGTCAAATTGGCAATTGCAAGTAGTATTTGCTATGGAGGATGCACTTTGTAGTGAACAGAGAACTACTTATTGTCCCTTTGTCTCTTTTCTTACAACGAAATGGGCTAAAAAGGCCCACTGAAAAGGTTAGCACACAGAAGAGACTTCTGCATGCTGCACTCAAGTGCTTGTTCAGGCATTCCACCTGGTGAAAATCTGCAATCCTAAATTAGATAGCTGAGGTTTTCTATCCAAGATCTGAGACAAAGACACAGGAATTGGCCACTACAGATGTCAAAACATTCAGCAGAAGTGCTGAGATTTTCCTACTTGTGAATCACCTTTCTTTCTGTCTGGAATATGGGTTTCTCGTATGTTGGTTTTCTGTTAGTTGTTTCATCTTCTAGTTCAAATGCCATTCATGTCTGATTCAGCACTTGTGTTTGGCAAAGGCAAACCCAAAATACTGTCTGCATTACTGAAGGTACTAAAATGATGCAGTCATTTCTATATGTTGCAGTTGTAACTGCACTGTCAAAAAATTGGGTTTGGATTGGTGCACTATTTTGCTGTACACAACCAGCAATTTGTACGCCTATGCAGGCACTCTGAACTTAGAGACATGTTGACAGGTATTTCTAAAGTGTACATACAAGTATTTGTGTTCTTTATATTTTCGTGGTTAAAACGTGGTTACACTAACACTTTGGAGTAGTATTTCTTCCGTGCACTCGGCATAACTGTATTTGGAGTTGTGCACAAAGGTTCTCCTCTGTTACTGATTGCCTAGCTTCAGTACAACATTGTCTGTTGATAGTGGTATGTTCTGTGTCAGGAAGTGGGCAAATGGACAGTCCTTCAGGTACAATGACAGGTAGCTCTACCATATGGGTCCTCCAAAGGTGTTGCCCTAAGCTCCTCCAGCAAAGAAGATCAGACACTTCAGAAAAATAGTATTATTTTTTTTTAGTCTGAACTGTAAAGGGCAAATTCAGTAACCTTTTGACTTACATTGTCTTGCAGATTTGTTTTAAGGCTGTGTCGTGGTTTCAGCCCAGCCGGTAACAAAGCACCACACAGCCGCTCGCTCACTCTGCTCCCTGCCCCCCCTGACCCCAGTGGGATGAGGAGAGATATAAAGGCAGGCTCGTGGGTCGAGATAAGGACTGGGAGGGATCGCTCACCATTTACGGTCACGGGCAAAAGACAGGCTCAACTTGGGGAAGAAACAAAATCAATTTAATTGACTACCAATTCAATCAAAATGAGGATATTAGGAAGTACAACCAAACCTGAGAACACCTTCCCCCCAGCCCTCCTGCCTTCCCACCTCAACTCCACTCCCGGTTCTCTCCACCTCCTCCCGCTGGCGGCACAGGGGAATGGGCCAGGGGCCGGGGTCGGTTCCTCACACCTTGTCTCTGCCGCTCCTTCCTCCTCAGGGGGAGGAGGACTCTGCACTCGGCCCCTGCTCCACCATGGGGTCACTCCCACAGGAGACAGTCCTTCACAAACGTCTCCAGCATGAGTCCTTTCCGCAGGCTGCAGTTCCTCACAAAATTCCCTGGCGTGGGTCCTTTGCGCGGGCCGATCTTCAGTCGCACACTGCTCCAGCGCGGGCTTTCCCATGGAGTCACGGCCATCTTGGGGGGCCTCCGCACCCCCGCTCCCCTCCATGGGCTCGGGGGGACAGCCTGCCGCCTCACCGTGGGCTGCGGGGGCATCAACCTCCTCAGGCGCACCTCCTCCCGTTCTTCTTCACTGACCTCGGTATCTGCAGAGCTGTTCCTCTCACATTGCAATCCCCCCACTCGCTACCAGTTTCCCTTCTGAAATCTGTTCTCCCAGAGGCGCTACCGCTGTCACCAATTGGGTCGGCCTGGGCCAGAGGCAGGGCCCGGCTTGGAGCTGGGGGAGCTTCCAGCAGCTTCTGACAGGAGCCGGCCCTGCGGCCCCTGCCCCGCTACCAAAAAAACCCCCGCGCCACACAAACCCATAACGGGGTGGTTCTTTCATATGCTTTCCACATAGCTATTAGTTACATGTTTCTGGCTCCAAAAAGAGAAAGTCTTTTCAACAGGACCAGCTTATCTTTGCTGGAGCTCCAGGAACATCCACCTCTTCCTGTAAGTCCTTCTCATTGATCTCTCCAGTCACAAAGTCAGCTTGATACCAGGTTTATTTTTCAGGCTTCCTTTTATTCAAGAAGTCGAAGTGTGTGAGCTTAAGCTGTCCTTTATTATAATATGTATTGCAATCCATTGTCCTGTACAGTTGCTAGCTGTGAACGTAATTTGCTCATGCATTTAACACACATTAATCATGCTTCTGATAATGTACTGTTGTTTGTAAAACTACAGTTGTAATAGACCAGCATTCTGCTTATGCTGATTTCAACCCCTGAACCTGAGGCTGCAATATCGTTAACATCAGCGTTAGCATGTGTAACCTCATGTGCACAAGATCCATGAAATCAACCAAGTGAATTCTCTTCTTCATTGTAAGGATTTGGTAAGAATGAACATTCACTCACTCATAATTAACCACATCCAAACCTATACTTGTCTCTAAAATGCATAAGCATGGAGGTTTATCCAGTTTAATGTGCTCTCTGACAGTACACAATGCCAGATGCCTCAGAAGAATGCGCATGAGCTTCACCCCAGCAAGTGAGGCATCATCTCGTAGTTGATGATTTCCAAGACTGAGTCTGTCATGATATGCAAGATTTAATATCACTCTGAGAGTTCTTATTAATGATGAATGTTCTTTGTAGTAGTCCTCTCCTGTCTCCTTTGCAGTCTAACATAATTTGTGGGAATTGTAGAAACACAAGGTGCTGGTATCTCAGTTGAGCTGTCTGTTTACGCTGAGGTCTCCTTCTGCACTTGATATGGCTGATGTAACGCTCTGCATGATGGCTCACTAAAAATTGCTTTCCTATTGTGCATTTACCAAGCTGAATTTCACTGATTCTTACCATCTATTTTGTCTTGTTTGGGACCCTCTGAACCTCCTGATAGTTTTTTAGTCCTCAGTAATTTAAATGGCTTTATGTCATGAGCAGATTTTGTACCCTTTTTGCACTCACTTATTGCACTGCTGCTTCTGAAAAACTTCATCTAGGTCTAGGCAAGTGTTGTCACTGTTCTGTATCCACTGCGTCCCTGACATGCTCATAGAAATCTAAAGGAAAAGTGATCCATAGCATTCTTGAAAGTATCCATCCTGTCTGGATATTACAGATTCTTCTTGTTTTACAGGTCCAAACATAAATCCATAAAAATTGTATCATCTTTATTACCTATAAAAATAGAAGCTTAAAATGTTACGTGAGCATCTTTAATAACTGGGTCTGTTTCTGAATATAATGATCAAAAATTACGTGCATCTAAGTTTCCCCATTATTGTGTCTATGTTACATGGCACGTCCATGAATTAGATGTGAATTTTCCTTTTTGGTGAGATTTCTTGTTTCTTTAGAGCAGCAAGAAATGCTTACACTGTGCCTTTTGTCTTTTATAGTGAGCAGTACCCTCCAGATTCAGTACAGAAGAGTGATAGATACCAAGTGGTAAAGCAATGCAGCTTTGATGACAGAACCAAGTGATTTCAAACTACCAACTGGCTATTTGGTTGTATTTAGTTTTGTGTTGGTTTTTTTTTTAATCTGTAAAAAGGTAGAAATTTAATTGACTGCCTGAATCAAGGCTCTAGAAACTTAGATCAGGAGAACAGAATGGTGGGGAGAAACATTCACCATCCTGGAGATTGATTTTAATGTCTTTCAAGACCAATTCATAGTATGAATGTGTCATACCAGCTAGTGCTCGCTTGATTTTTTTGAGTGATCAGAATAGAATCAGGGCTGGGTCAGCCTCTTGGGCATGCTCAGATTTAAACTGCATATTTATAAAGAAAAATACTGATAATTAGCCATATTTTACTCCACCAACTCCCACTGACTTCTGACTAAGGGCTGTGTAAAGATTGTAGGTTTGGCAAAAGTTATTTAAATCCTTCCTTGGGCACTTACACGTTTTTCTCTGTAATAATCATTAGTTTAATTGAAGAGTTGTCATATGTCTAATGCAGGAAGAATTTGTGTTTCTTGTACATGGCACTGTACATGGCCAGATCTGCATTTTAACACTGAAACTGAACCAGGTGTGGTTGCTGAGTGCAGTTAATAATGCTGACACACTGAAAACCGAGCAGCCCCAAATGTTGCAAAGCTTGAAACTTGGCACAAGCTTTAGGGCTGATTTTCCTTTGAACAGCAGGCTTCCTTTACAAATAGTTAATTAGGATGAGGTCATTCCAAGCTCGTGTGACAAACACTATCTGAAATAATTTCCTGGATTGTATTTAAGAAGAAATACTGAAGGAATTTGAATGGATTGGCTGTACTGTGTGTTAAATGTAGTGACAGTCTGCGTTCTTGCAAGATTTAATGAGATTTTGTGAAATACCATCAAGACCTTTTCTGGGGCTGGTGGAGGGTTGGATACCCTGACTTTTCAAGATCCTGCAAGACTTAATGGATAGGTGCAAAGCTACCTATTCCCCTCTCCTTTGCCTGGAGAAATCTGAATTTGTCTCTGTGTGTGTCTGCATCTTCGTGTGTTGTGTCCCTGTCCATCTGTCCCCTTTTCACTCTTCATTCCAGTCTCTCTGGGCTGACTAGTTTTGACAAGCTTCCGCATCCCTTGTAAGTGTATGTGTGGGTGGCAAAATATTGTAATTGATGTAATAAAATGTTTTGAAGATTTTGCTGGCTTTAAATCAAAGAAATTTAAATGAGACCTCTTTAATCTGGGTCACAGAGTCAGTTTGTGTTTGTGAAACACTTTCTGGGGTAAGTTGGGACTGCATTGCTGGACAGTACCAGGTGCTGTCAGGAGGAAAAGGTCAAATTGTCTCTTAGGAACATTCAGATCTTTGCTATTTTGGCTTGTTAATTCTGCAAGGAATAAATGGATACAGTGATGGTATTTAGCTGTGGGTGACATAATGCCTTCCTCATGGAGGAAGATGATGTACTTTAAGCAGCTTTGTGGAGTGAGGATGAGTGACTGTTATTGTGAATTTTCATACGTCCTTCCGCTTATATTGTCCTGAGCCTTTTCTTCCCATCCTGTGCTTTCTCAGCACTTCTGGAAGTATTGCGAAGTATCTGCCTTTGCAAACAGAAAAATCAGTCTTTTTTCCCCTGTCTGCTTTATGATACCTACATGAAAGGAAACAGATGGAACTTCCTCTGACATGAGTTAAGAGAGTAGATACAATGGTTTTGTAAGATACAGATGAAGGGCTGCGTGAAGTGTGTGACAGCAGGCGTGAGCAGCTTGAAGGTAGTGCCACTACAAAACAAAAATACATGTCTTCTTCTCGAGTGGTCTCGTAGACAAGTTTGGCCAATTCTTCCAGTAGTACAGTGAGAAGTTTCTGACTTGGAGCAAAGTAAAAATACCCAACCTTTCCCCCAGCCCCCACTGCAATTTTATCAAAATGCATAATGCCAAAATAATTAGGACCAATGCATTGACTGATTGTCTGTGTTGGTTAGGGTTTCTGATCGCTACTACTGCCTATTAGTCCTAGAATAGATTCAGACTAGTAGGGGATGAGATTACAAAGCCAGAGAGTATTGTAAAGTGGGTCTCCACACACATTAATTTTCTCTTTGGGAAATTGTTCATGTTTATGCTTAGCAAAGCCTTTATAAATACTCTAAGGCAATTGCTGCAGTTCCTTATGAAGAGGGTACAGTTTGGGGTCCTTTGTTGTGGGCCGGTATGGTAGCTCATTCAGTTTTTCCTGCAATAAATCTTCCGAATTGACACCTTTATCTTGTCCATCATTTGTATTTAAAATGCAGTCTCAGAGTTACATATAAGTCTTGAAAGCTTTTAGCTGTGCTTAAGTTAGAAAAGTTGTAATAGAAAGTATTTAGGTCATTTCTATAATCAAAACAGTACAGAGATCAGTTTTGGCTTTGTTTGAAACTGTTTCTGGAGCTACTTTGCAAAACTGAGAATCTAAGGTGGCAGAGTATTGAGAAATTTACTTATTCATTAAATCAACTGCATTTTTTTTATGTCTTTCTGCCTAATGGGAACAGGAACCAGTTTTTGCTCTCCTGTAAACTCCTTTAAAATTAACTTTTTTCTTCTTCTTCTTTCTTTTTTTTTTCCTTCTTTTTTCTGAGGCGTTGGTAGCTATTCTGGCATTTGTGGCTCCACCATTACATGGGGCCAGTTGCAGTCATGTTCTGTGAGACTCGCTGAAATCAAATGCATTTTGTTCAGATGAAAACAGAATGATTTCTTGAGTTCAGTGTTTTCTTTTCGTGTGAGTTCTTAACATTTCTCATGTCCTAAAGATCTAACCACCTGTAAAAATAAAAGTTCTTTATATTTTCCTTTTAGTGCTCATTAAAAAGAGTAAACTGGGGCAAAGACTTTTTCTTACCACATCTTTTAAAAGAATGCTGTGTATATCTGTGCAACTACATAAATAATAAATCTCTAAAGATTATATTGTCTTAGATAAAACTAGGAATGATACTTTTGCATATGTGATTGATAGGAGGAGACTTTAGCAAATGGAGGTTTAAGACTTGGATAAAACAATATGCTCCTGGAAGACAGGAGATTTTATTTGTGCACCTGCACTCCTTTTGAGTACACTTGCTGTGACTTCTCTATTTCCTCAAAATATTTTGTGACTTGCATGAGAATTTCTGTGTATTCCTGCCTCTGTGGGTTTGTCATACCTGAATGCAGTGTTATCCAACAAGAAATTTCATGGAAGCTGCTGTTAAAAGGTCAATTGATTCAAATAAAATTTTACATAGAAATGCCAAATTTATTATCCAGAAGCTTCTCTGGGAGAGGGTGATGGTAGAGATGTAGCCAGTTGAACAAGATTTGGGGTTGAACCCATAGTACAGGGGCTATAAGACATCTCTTACAGTATGTTTTCCTTGATAAATACCTTTTTTTCCCCCACTCAAGAGCCAAATGCTTTTCTGTTTTTTCCTGGCAGACCCAATTAAAGTAAGTGATAATAGAGGCTGTATGAGGACGTGAATTTGAGAGATGTAAATGCATGAAAATTTGCATAGTGCTTAACTATAGTGTTCCAGTGGTAGAAATGTAGTGTGTTTTGGTCTCAGTCAGGTTGGCTGTGGTAATGATTTACCCTTTTATCTTTGGAGAAGTTTCCTTCATTCATTTAGTTCATCCAGAAAGATCTCTGGACATTTTGAGACAGTGGTGCATCTGTGAGGAGCTACGTGTGTAAATAAATGTGTCTTAGTCCAGATGACAAATCCCCTATTTACTAATGAAGTTCTGGTTCATTCCTGTTTTCAGGAACAGCTATTCCAGCCTGTTGTTATTTCAGATGCTCTAATGTTTGCCACTCCTTAGTCAAGGACATGTTTCTTTTACCTGCTTTTGTACTGTTACTCCCAGCCATTTCTTTGCCAAATGTTTCATTATTTATAATTTATGACATGATTAAATCATGGTCTGAACAGGGAAACTGTGAATTAAAGAGTATTGTTTATTGAATAGCTTCTCTTTCTCCAGTCATAAAAAGAGACTTCTATTGTAACACTGCCGTATCTTATTGCTGCATTTTCCTTCTAGTAATTAGGTGAAATGATAAATTTAATTCTAGAATTGAGTTATGTCAGCTACTTGGATAGTACTTTGGCTATTACTGAATAAAACTTATATTTAGTGAATATAATGAAATTATATTCAATGAAGCTTACAAAACCAGTGATTTTAAATTATATTCCTTGGAAATCTAGCTGCTGTCATTGCTACAGGCTCTAATACTGAAAACCATCACACTTAAGCCTCTCCTTCAAGTTAAGTTATATAATGATTTCCACTAGTAATTCTATTCATGAAGGCCCATAAAACAGGTTAGGGAATGGAAGAGGTGACAGTGTCTTTATAGCATAGTGTATAGTACCTTTTTATTCATTTCCGTTCATATTACATCATTTTACTTTGGCTGAGTAGTCTGCATTTCTGTGCTCCCAGTCATTATAATGTACGAACACTGCACCAGTGTCATAGAGACAAAACTGAACTGATGTACAGGTTATATCACTAAGCAGGAGCCACATCAAGCATCACAAATCCCTTAATGTCTGAAAAATGGATGCAAACCAAGTCCACCTGAAGCTGCCTGGTGCCACTCTTGTAGGGAATGATTTCAAATTGGACTGTTGAGCTCTCCATGGGGGCCATTCTTGCCACACTAAAAGAGAATACATTTCTAAGTTCAAGCAGCTGAAAAATTCTTGCTATGTATTCTTCAGAGTCCCCGAATCTAAGACAGTGTAGAAGGGAAGAGTCAGAGTAAGTGGCCGCTGTGTTTGTATGCTCCTAGCACAGGTGGACATAACCTTCCATGTTCACAGCCCCCACAATACTATCCTTGAAGAACTAATCAAGCTGTAATGGATGTGGTAGAATAGTTGCAGTTCTCAATCTCTGATAGAGAGTTAGGGGTTGTATCATGAGAGTAAAACATATTGAGCACCTGAGGAATGATCAGAAAGGTTATCTTTAGAAGAGCTCAAATCCAAGTCTATGTATTACCCTCAACACTCACAACATTTATAGTACTCTAGATATGCTCATGCTATATTTTGGTGTGGTAAAAGTAATTACCTGTTGATTTTATGTCCATAGTTAGAAATTACTCTTGGCTGTCCAACACAAGGAGACTGATAGTAGCACCAGAAAACAGAGAGAGTGGGGGAAAAGGGCCTCTCTGCTCTAAGGAGGTACTGAAGCTCAGCAATACTGATGCTGGTACAGCAAATTAAGGTTCAAGGTCAGGATCTAGACCTGAATTTTGTATTCAATGTAACTGAAGCCTTAGTGATTTGCATCATTATCTGTCTTTTGCTATCTTTTTTTTTCCTCTCACAGTTTCTTGGTGCTCACTCACTCCCCCAGCATAAATATTTTGAACACTTTAAAAAATGTTTTAAAAATAGTAACCATGGAGGAGATGGGAGAACAATTTCTTATTGATATGATATCAGTGGACACATTTTTAAGACATTTCATTACAGTTTATGTCCTGGCTCTTTAGTGATTTAATATCTGAAGGAAAAAAGATACCATCACTTTCTCTCTTATCCTTCAAGGATTGTTTGGTTTTTCTTTTGCAAACCACAAAAGGAAGAGCATTTTTAAATTTTTACTCTTTGTATAATTCCGTCACTAACTACAGCACTCTGAGTTACATGCTGTCATTAAAAGCAGGCCATCTCTCTGCTCTCTGAGCATTCTGTAATTCAAAGCTTGGCTAAGGAGATGTAAAAGACTCCCAACTAGTATATGGAGAGTACTGATATGATGGTATTTTGTCCAAGGTTGGTGCCAACAAAAGTCATGAGGTTGACAGAATCTTTTTTAAAAAACCCACTTCTATTCCAGATTTCCCACCAAAGTGAATGAGTTATTAGCCAGATAGCATTTACGTACTTGATTCTGAGTTGGTCTTTGATCAGGCCACTACCTTCGGCTCTCAGCACACAGTCTGTCACCACTTCAGACAGCGGGTTGGTAAATGTCACCTGCACATTAACAGCCTTGTGTACCACTGTTGGACCAAGGACCTACAAAGAGAGAACATTCTGCTCAGCTACGGCATTAGTCTCACTTCTTTCTCGTGGTTTTCTCTTTTCATTCCTGTTGCAAGCCACTTACACTCTTAGGATCTCCTGGACAGGAAGGAGCCAGGAATTAATACATGTACATATTTTTGCGCATCAGAGTTCAGGCTTGAATCAGCCACCCAGTATGGCTGAGAAAGAACAAACTACTGTAGAATCTACCATTTAGGCCAAATTTTTTAACTAGGTCAGTGTATGGTGTTAACGTATAGCACAGTATATGATACTTATCAGAATGAGAACAGAATGAGAATACAAGTATTAACTTGGCATATCTGGCTAACTACTGTAGGCAGCTTAAGTGAAATTAGCTTTAGTTAGACTAAATGAAAGGTTTAGGATTAGAAAACATTGGAGGTGTGAGACAGAGGTGAATTGTGACATCTCAGGCGAAAAAAGAATAGGATGCCAAGTAGCAAATAAATATATTCATTGCCTTATTTTGACTGAATTGGCTCATCTAGTTATCTTTGTAGATGATGTAGAATTAGTTAACATAATGGAGAAGTCCAGCACCCCAATTGCATTTCTGTATTCTTGAATGTATGTTTATACAGAAGTTTCAATCAACAGAAACATAAACCCTTCTTGAAACTTAGTCACTGAATTTAAGTAATTTAATTCAGGTGCCAGCCCTATATAAGCTGACTCTGTTATTTGCATGATACAGCACAGAAGGCTTTTTACAAAGTCTCACTAGAACTTGGTATTCAGAAATTGCCAGACCTACAAAAAGCCAGACTTTTTATTCCTGTGTGTAACCATGTTTTTCCTGTATGCTACTGCAGAGTGGTTTGGGATAGCTAATGTAGTCTGGAGGCTCTGAAAGGCCACGAATTATCATACTCCCTCTGTGTTGTTTACAGTACAGTAGGCAGATAGCTTTTGATCCCATGTCTGATACAGCATGTGAATGTGCTGAACTGTCCAAAACAAGTTAAGCTAGTTTATTTGGATGTGATGAGCCATAGAAACCCAGGACTGTCCCTGGGCATACATAGTGCATGGTCTTTTCTGTAGAGTAAGAATTGCTTTTTACCCATTGTACAACATTTGTCAGAAGTCAGTCTTAAATGGGAAAAAAAGCCTCCAGTTCTAATTAATAATCATTTGGAAAGATGTTACAGAAGGTGAAAAGTGCCACTTTTCCCGATAAGGTGAAAGAACTTCTTTGATTATTAGTAATAACAAGCCTCACAGCCCCAGGTATTATGAGCTAGTCAGTGAAGATGTCTTTGGTAAAGATCAGGCTTCTTAAATAAACTGGAAGAGAATGGTCAGACTTCCCTGACAAAAGTGGAGGCCTAGATATGGACTAGATCGCTCTGTCTGTCTCTGTTTGTCTCTTGTCTGTCTGTCTGTCTCTCTGGAGATAATCTTACCTTGTAACACTCCTAACACTGAGAACTTTTATCAGTGCCATGTCAACAAGCACTGGCAAGAACACCATAGCACAGCTATGCTTTGGAAAGGTTTGCTTTTCCTTAATGTATTTCATTTCACTTGTGTCGTATGGCCCATTACTAGAGCAACAAGATCAAATCACCCTCAGGCATGATTTCACTTCCCACACTCCTTCCCATGAGAAGTAGATGGAGTAAGGATTCTAGTTGCTTCTTCTCAACGTGTCTCTCCAGGGACACGAAGGGGACTGGCTTTTACCTTGATGGTGAGAAAAGGATCCTGAAGTACAATGTCCTTCTCCACTAGAAGCGAGGCTCCCTGTTTGGTTTCACACACAGCAGTCACTAGGATCTTCCTGTCATCCACCAGAGAGTTTTTGTACTGGGAATAGGAGATCTTGAATGAAATCTCTTTCACTGGAATGGAAATAGAAACAGAATTTCCTCCTCTTCCTTTTTTTTCTGTGTCTAAGTGCCAGCTATCTGTAATATATCTGTATTTTAAGGAGCAAGAATGCTGTCACCCTGAGTCTGTCCATTTGTGGGTGTTGACAGCTGATACACAGGAATGATGCTTATACGTGACTTCTACTTACAATCACATCAAACACTAAATGATCAGGTACAGTTCAGTAGCTGGACAGTTCTGAGGATGGATGTATGTGGCAATCTCTGCTGGTGTTTTTTTTGTTTACCTGAAGCTGGGCATTTAATGCTCCTTCCTTGCAAAGAAGGCAGAAGTGAAAAGGTGGGTTGTTTTAAATGCCCTTGCTGATGCAGCTGTAGCCTCTGCCTTAAAGAGGGTGCACAGTCAGAGTCTCTGTGCCAGTGAGGAAGGCAATGGATCTCTGTACGTTGAGAAAAAATGTTCATCTACTGTTGGAACAGTGGAAACAGTTATAATGTGTTGTGTTTTAGCTTGAGAAGGTAGTTATATTCATCTATGCTTCATGTCTCATTTTTCACTGCTGTCCCTATAAAAGCAGGGCAAAGGCCACTACCTGCAGGTAGTGTAGCACTTACTGCAGTCTGTAGTTACTGTCCTACTGCTGTAAAAGATGTAGGCTTACGTTTCCCCCCTTTAATCTGTCTTTATGCTTTGATTATGGGGAGCTGGTAGCTGAGTAGTCTCTGGTGTATGTCTTAGTTGTTCTGTCTTAGCAAAAAAGGTCATAATGGAGAACTAATAGTGCCTGTACTGGGTCAGACAAAAGGTCACCCAGCTCAGTATCCTTTCTGACAGTGCCCAAAAGCAAATGCTTAAGACAGGGCAAATATATATGTTTCTCTTCCCCTGAATAGCCTTAACCACAAACCATTTGCAGGTCATGCAGTTCTTGAGCTGTTCATTATTTCTATGTGATGTGGCTACAAAGCAAAGCTACATCTTGTCCTTAGCTGTAAAAAGATTTAAATTACCTTCTTCAGATCCAAGTTTAACAGACCTAGACAACTGCAAAATCTCTGCCTTTGGTCTTCTTGTGTAGAGAATGGCTGAAGCTCTCAGTTTAACCCTTATGTTCTTGAAATCTGAGGTCAAGTTCTTGAGTGCCAAGGTAAGGAGGATATCCTGGCCAATTACAGGAGATGCATCAAGGATCAGCTTCCCTGAGATACTGGGTTTTTGTGTAGGCTGTGTCATATTTTGTCTCCATGCTACTGAAGATCGTCTTCTACGTCTTGTAATTTTGGTTCTTTTCCCAGTGCTTCTCACAGCAAGCAGCTTCAGTGCTTTTTTATACACCTGCCTTTCTTTCAAGGATCCTGCTTTGAAAGATAACATGGTCAGAGATGTCATGCATGCTGAATATAGTGCAATGGAGCCATAATTGCTCTCAGTAAAATACAGTTTAGGAAAGCTGAGGAGGGCAAAGATACACAAGAGGAGAAAGTGTGGTCTAACCTAAATGCTAATTTTCACACAAAAGCAAATGAATATACATGGCCATGAAGGCTGGAAAGTAAAACCTGCCTGTCAGCTTTAGCTGGTTGTTCATGGGCACCTCTTAGAAGCTGTGAGCAGTACAAAGATAACTCCTGGGAGAGCTCAGTTCTGCATAAGCTGGGGCAATTGCCATCTCCTCTGAAATTAAGAAGGGTGAAAAAATCCTTTCACAGAAACTCTCCCCAAACAACTCTCCAGAATGGCTATTGCTGCATGTCATAACAGAAATAGTCTTACCAGCTGATCAGAACAGCTGGGACAGAATGTCTTAGAGAAGTAGCTTTGACTTTGTATTGAATATATTAGTATTTCATCAAGGGCCACCACAAAGGCCATTTTGAATCACTATCAGCTGACAGTGAGCCCTACTACTTTGAAAATTCACAGTTACTTTGCTCCAGAAGAAGTAAAGAAATTAAGTCAGTGCTAAATCCAACGAAGGCCTAAATTCCTTTCCCTTCTGTCCATCAGTGGCAAGACAGCTATAGAGTTTACCTTCTGGATATTTGTAATTAGCAGTGACATCCACACGGGAGTTAGTCCCCACTGCTTTGGTGCTGATAAATTTTCCAATCTTCCTAGTATCAGAATAAATTCTCTCTTTTCTTTTGTTGCTATAGTGAATCCAAGTAACATAGTCAGCATTCACTGCTGCAAACAGAAATGAGCTGTCGTAATCCAGGTTCACATCCCCTTCCTTAATGGCTCTGGTGGAGGCAGGACCACACTGATATATGCCTATATTAGAGAGAGGGAAAAGTTAAATGACTGCCTATTGCGAAAGAACGTTAACTCCTTATGCTGACAGCAAGAGGGAGAGGTAGTCACTCCAAAGACATGTTTGGATAAAGTGCATTGTTTCTACATCTGTGCATTATGGTAACAGCATGTCCAGAGATTCCATATGCATTTTCTATCAAAAGGTAGGAGCACGGAGGAGGTTGTAAGGCCAATAAGGTATAGAGAGAACTAACACTTCTTATGATGTGTGCTATGTGAAGTGTTCTAACCCTCCAGAGCTTGCAAGGCTGTATGCTAAGCTGTCTAGTGAAAGGAGAGGAGAGGATGGGAGCCAAAGCTAAATTTGGTGAACTTAGTAGTGGGGAATGAGAAGCAGTTTATCTGGAGTTTGATGGGTTTAAAATGGCCAAATAAATGAATCTTTTGATGGAGGTCATCAAACTAGATAATGAAGTTGTGTCTGTATTAGTAAATAAAACCAGAGCCAAAGTGTGAACCCAAGTGCCGGCCATTGGTCATCCACACTGTTTACTTGTTAGCAAGCTTCTTAGTGTGGTTTCCCCCCTTGTCAGTAAGCAATCTTTCAGACAATGGCTGTGAAGAATTCAGGGAATTGGACAGACCAAAGTCTGTTGGCAGCAGGCTGTGCTATTATTTTGGTCTGGGAGAGGGAGTTCAGTGCTGTAAAAAAAAGCCGTTCTATGTCACTTGGTTTCAGAACCGGAGAACAGTTTGGCGCTTCTTTCATGTAGCTTTGTCCATAAATGGCATGTTGTTGCATGCCATGAGGACATCATGTGAAATATCTTCCTACTCATTCCAGTGTGTCCTGTAAAACATAGGGTAGAGTCATGGGGCATATTTTACTTTCTGTGGTAAACTCTTTGGTTCAACCCTGTGACTATAAGCTCCAAAATCTTTACTTAGCATCTTACTAAAAGGGGTTTTAATTTGTTTTGCTGCTAAATCTGTCCAATACAAGCCAGCAAATGTGTCTAATGCCAGCAATGTGACCTTGCAGCAAGCAACATCCAGAGCTGCATCAGGAAGACCATTGCCAGCAGATCAAGGGACATGATCCTTTCCTTCTACTCAGCACTGGTGAGACCACATCTGGAATGCTGTGTCCAGTTCTGGGCTCCTTGTACAACAAAGATGTGGGTGTATGGAAGCAAGTCCTGCAAAGGACCACAAAAAGGGATTAAGGGATGAGAACTGGGACTGTTCAACCTGGAGGCGGGAAGGCTTGGGAGAGTCTTATAGGTGTGTATAAATACCTGATGGGAGGGTGTAAAGAGGACAGAATTGGACTCTCCTCAGTGATATCCAGTGAAAGGACAAGTGGCAGTGGGCACAAATTGAAACACAGAAAATTCCATTTAAACGTAATAAAAAAACTTTTTTCTATGAGGTTGATCAGCTCTGCAACAGTTTGCCCAGAGAGCTTGTGGAGTCTCCATCCTATGAAATACTCAAAACCCAACTAGACATGGTCCTGAGAAACCTGTTTTAATTGGCCCTGTGCTGAGCAGGGAGGTGGAGTAAACAAACTCTGAAGGTCCCTTCCAACCGTAGCTATTCTATGTCATTTTACGAATCTGTGTAATATTAGGAGCTAAGACAAGCAAGGGTGAGATAAGTGAACTTAAGATGTGCTGGCTTTTGTGGAGGCAGAGGATCAAAAAAAGTAAGAACTTGCATGCTGGTAGGCAATCCAGAGGCTGACGGAAAAGCAGTCTACTGGAGATTGATGTGGGTATTGCTTTTCTTGTGCACCTGAGTTAATGCTACATCTACAGGGAGTAGATAGAAGAGAGTTGTCCTGAAATTTCAGTAACAATATTTAGGAGTAACAGTATCTACAGCTTTTTATATTTACAGCAGCGTTACCTTTGCTTCTTTCCTGGGGCGTTGCATCTAGAACCTGCCATCCATCATAAAAAGAGCCAAGATCTCTTCTAATGAACCAGCTTTCATTCCAGACATGGAAATTCCTGTGAGGGAGGTAGAATAGGGAATCACTGATTCATACAATTAATTCTATATTGAAAGATTTGATACATTTCTGGTGCAAAGCAAGAAATAACCCTAGTCAAGTGAATGAAAACTTCTCTGTGGAGAGACCAGCTGCTGACTCCTTTCTTGAGTACCTCTTTCCCCTTCTTTACCAGCTTTTTGTGTTCAGATCACTGAGGAATGTTGGGATGTTATGAAAAAAAATGTTAAAAGGAAGATAATTAATTGCAGAGTCAAGTATTCAATTCTGGACATTCCAGAGCAGCATACTGTACAGCCAAAGGTCTCCTGCGCATATTGGTATCTGCTGGTATTTAATTCACAGTTGCTTTCTACTTCATGTCACCCATGTCCCATTCAGTCCACATGGTATAGGGTGCTTGGTGACTGAAACATTGATCATGCAATACAACACACGTGCAGTGTGATAGTTTCTGTGCACTTGTTTGTCAAAAGCATGATTTTTAACAGGTTCTCTGAGGCGAAAGAAACAGCATGTTCTTCCTAAGGGATGTGATGGAATTCTTCTCAGCTGCATTAAACATATTACCTTTACTTTAGTAACCTCTCAGTATTGTGCAAGGGATGTATAATGGTAATCATGAAAGACTGAGACAGCATGTAGCACAGGAGCTGGGTCTAAAACTTACGGGCTTCTGAGAGTGCTCTGCTCTAGGAATTGAGGGACAAGCTGATACCATTTTTGAGCAAGAGGTTAATCACTCTTCAACTTCTTTTGGAAAAATTTAAACTTTCATACAGTAGAGACAAAATTAGCAGTTACAGTTTCAAATTATATGTTGAATAGCAATGGTGCAAAGTATCTCCTCTGTTAATTCTTCAGAATGATGAAACTGACTACATACTGCATTTCTGAACACTCTGTTGATTCTTTGGTATGGGGTTTTACGTCACTGAGAGCATGAGGTTGGGGTGGTTTTTCAGGAGCATGATTCTAGATCTTTTAATTAGAGGAGAATATAATGGAAGAAATATTAAGAAAAAAATTATATTTACCACACACTGTCTTCAGTCAAGTGCAGGGTCTTTCCAGAAATGTCAACGTACTTATCAATACTCAGATTTATATTCCTGTCATGGGCAGAGTTGAAGTTTGTAATAACACGAGTAGGTATTCCCAAGGATCTCAGAACTGCAATATAGAATACCATGAAAGTGCTGTAAGCCTATTTTGCAGACATTTAGGAAATATTTTTGGTTTCCTTGGCAAAGCAGTCTAGTGTGCATGTTTCCAGTAGGGAAACAAACCCTCAGAAACTTCTCTCTCAGATATGATGCAAGTCACAGTCATGGTGCACAACTGCTTAGAAGACAGTTCCACTCACATGATGTTCTTAGCTGCCATGCTCTTTTTAAGAAGAGTTAGATTCACCCATTTATTTTAATCTTTCATTCTTCATCCTGTTCTCTCTCCCATTTTATCCCTGTGTTTGTTTCTGTTACCTGCTTCTTCTTCCACTTCCTCTCTGAGACGTACCTCTCAATTGCTTAGTTTTCCTTTGTATTTTCCCCAAAGTGACTCTTGTCTCTCAGAGCAGCTCTTAACGGAAACTGCTAGTATAAAATGCTTTTCCCAACTTGCAGCTCCCTTTACAGGTCCTCAGAATTATGATTTGGTTTTGTGTCACCGGTAGATAAAACACAACAGTAGAAAACTGGCATTGTGAGGAGACAGACTTAAAAGAGCACTGGTTTTCTTTGAATCCTAGTTTTGAAACAGGAAACCTTGCTCTTTTCACCAGCCCAGTCTGGCAAACCGCTTTGCATTTTGTTTGATGACTCACAAAACTGGGGTGCCATATTACAACCTATGTCTGTTTAAAATAGAAGAAAATAACCCTTCATGCATGGAGAGCATACATTCTTCACTCTCTCTGTCAAAGCTGAAACAGCTTCAACAATAACATCACAAAGTTAAAACTACAGAAATTCTAGTAAACTTCCTTTCTGATAGCATTCTTCATCCCTTCATGTATACCTGTGCACATTACTCCTGCAAAGACCCAGCACTGGCCATACCGGACAGGTTTGTATCTCCCCCTGTACCACTTTCGAAGGATGGTCACGCTTCCACTCCACTGCAAGGGGTTGGTTCCTGAGCAGTACTTTCCATTCCACTTCCCTTCCACTACTCCTTTTTCATCGTTGCTGTTAACCTGAAAGAGTCTTTCTCATGAGAGAATTAAAATATTTACAGAAAAAGGGAGAGAGGTAAATAGGCAGAAATGACGCTGTTTGTACCACTGTTCTTATTGGCTGAGTGGTGGGAAATAGTATTTGAATCTTAGACAGAATTTTGTCTGCTCAAGTGCAACAATTGGATCAAACCCAGATCAGCTTGTAGAGCCTGGTGATTCAAAACTGCCTTGTTTTTCAGTACAAGTGTGCCCAAGTGCACTGACTGCCAGCCTATTTAAATTTTCTCTGTTTCATTGATTAATTTCACCTCCTTGTATGTCATTATACTGTTATACTGTGTATTCAGTATTGGCTCACATTCTCAAGTGATTTATATGGAAGCATCAAGAAGTACAGATTTTCTCTGAATGTACATTTATTGCAAATGTCCATATAGTACATATAGCTTGCTCAGACTTGTTAGATGTGCTTACATATATTTGGGCACATCCATTTTAAAGGCCTGTTTAAATGTCGTGTATGGTTGTACAGAAAACAGTGAGGTTTTTTTTAATTATTTTTTTCTTAAGTATTAGTACTTTTAGTAATTTTGTACATCTAAGTAGAGTTGCTTACTTCATGTTGAAGCTGAAACTGTCTAAAGTGAGTGCTGTCTAAACAGGTGAAATGGATCACAGCTCTAAAAGAGGAATCTCAGATAAGGAATGTTGCAAGGCATGTATTATTTATAAAATGCAAAACTTTTCAGTTGCCTAGTTGTGCATTTATATGTTTGTGAGGATGGGGGGTTGTTGAGAAGATGTAACTGTTGAAGGAAATGCATACAGGGCTTAATGAACAAATCCCCCTTAAGTGAAGAATACTAAATACACACATTAAATGGAGCCGTAGCAACACGGGTTTTCCAAAATATTTCATGCTTCTCTTGGTGTTTGAAAAACTTATCAAATTATTTCAGAATGACACAGGCTTTCCAAATCAGTGAAAAGATCTAATGAACTGAAAATCCATTAGGAAAATAAATCTGAGATTCAGCGTTCCCCAAAAGTCCTCAAAAACATTCCTTCGGTTATGAGCAAACTTTTGGGAAGAAAGTAAATTAAACTTTTGGGGTGTTTTTCCATGAGAAAAAAAATCTCCATTTTACCTCTTCTGTAGGTATTCTTTGCAGAAGAGTTAGTTACTCCTATAAAACATTGAGGCATTCACAATAATGTATTGGGGGGTTTGTTAGTAGGTGCATTGTGCAGCTGTAACTAATTGGTCACTTTACCATAGCACTGATAACCCTGCTCACATAGATAGGATTGTTTCTGTTGGATACATCAGCAGCTGGATCTTGGCGGTGGTTCAGGCTTCGATCCAGTATAGCCAGAGAGATATCAAGGATATCCTCTTCAAACTGAAATCAAAACAAGCAATATATTAAAGGCTAATTTCATAAATAAACCCAAGGATAAACTCCCCACCTATTTTTCTTCTCCTAGCACGACAGGATCATGTTGGTAATATAAGTATTTTCTGTACTGTTAAAGAAAATAGTGTCAAGAAGAAAGTATAGGCACTAGACTGCTGACCCTCCACAGTATTTTAAAGACAGCATGCTAATGAGCATGGCTTAGGGCCATAACTATTAGCATTCACAAAGACATTACGTGGCCTGGTGGAATGAACAAGACCACTCCAGGTCTGGCTTTGCAGGCTTTGCACCCTCCCACATCCTGTCATGTCCCACAGGTACCCTTCTGTTATGAAAGCTTCACTCTGATGGCCTGCCTTCACCTTATATCATATGATCTGAACTGAAAGAAACCCACAAAAATAATTATTGTGGATTAGGTTCACAGAGACACTGTGCAGGGCCCAGAGAATGCTGAAGTGCTGTGCTGTATGGATGTTGTCAGGCAAGGATGTCACTTGACCTCTGAGACAGAAAGCAGATCTGCTTTATTTCATTTACTAGTGTAAAAGTAGCCACAGTGATCAGGATTAATATAAATGCTGTCTGTGCAACTGCTGGTGTAGTCGTAAGGCATGAAGTGGTCAGGAAAGGTTTTGACTGGCCCAACAAGTTGCAGGATGGCTATGTGACTACCAATGGGCTGTAGTTAGGACTGTATTTGTAGCAGTTATGCTTAGAAGGCCAAACTGATCTTCAAAAATTCCAGCTTGAGTTGTTTCAGTTGAGTAGATGTGGAATATCCCTTTAGTGTCTTCTGCCCTGTTACTGAACCAATTGTGTAAACATTTAGATGTACTGGCCTCGCAATACCTAGAGTTTAATACTGGAATGGCTTCCTTTGCCCTTTACAAGGGTCAAGAAACAAGTAGAATTTTGCCAGTTTGTGTAATAGACAGAAGAAAACTAAAATTGTGCTTCGTTTCTTTTATTTCTGTATTAGCACTTGCCAGACCGGGGAAATGATCCTGGTGCTGCTGTAATGTATTGATAAGTGAGACATATGCCTGCAAGAAAATCATAAGTGAGAGAGGAATACTGAACTCTTATACTATGAGATAATGATACTCTCTCCTCAAGAGCCTATTTACCCACTGTTCTTACTTTCAAAGTTCTGAAATAGGTGATGCTGTTTACCTGTCCATAGTTCCAAGCTTCTTGTTGAATACATTTTTCCAGTCCCTGAAATATGATTCCACTGTCGTTCAGGACATACTCCTGTCGCTCCTTTTCATTAGCCATATAGACATCATCATCTAGAAGCAGAATAAGAGATGCTGGCTGAAAGGAAAGTTGTTTTGCTGTAACTGAAAATCTCACTTCAAGGGGAGTTCTAGGGAACAGGTCAGGCTGCCTGTGCATTCAGGGTTAGGACTCCCTGCTATAACTCTGTAATCATTTAGAGAGTGAATAAAATAAGCATGAAGTTCCTTTCAGGGGAACAGACTATGTTCCTGTCCTTTCAGTAATCTCAGTATGTGTCTTACTGGTAGGTATTGCTTGGTTTACAACTGAACACAAGTATCAGAGGGAAAAAAATGATAGAATGAGTATTTGGAATATTTCTTGCCTCTGATTTCGTATTCTACAAGCAAGAGGCTGGATCTTTGATGCATTGCAGCACTGGAGGGGCAAAAAACTGATCCTTGATGTTGAGCAAAAAAAATATCTTTCTGTAGCTGTGACTGCCAGGTACATGCTTTACTGTGACACCCAGATTTCCTGACTGAGACAATGAGTTATTTGAAGAACATGATACATCAAAGCATACTTGGACACCAGGGATTGAAGAGTAGTACAAACTGGCCCAGGAGTGTTGAAGAGACCTTGTTCCCAGAAACAAGCTGGAGTTTAAGTTTGTATCGTCCAATGACGGCATTGGCTGGGCTGAATATTGTGAAGTTCATGCAGCCGGGCTCACTGGGCTCTTGGGTTGCACTCCAGCCACTGGCACCCTCCTCAGAAAGGTTAAATACAGCCTTGGTCCTCTGTGATTCTGCTGGTGATGGTCCTGCCAAAGGGAACAGGGACAGCAATTCTGAATTACAAACTTGGGGTCAGTGGTGATCTCAATTTCTTTTTTTTTTTAATGACTACATTGAAAGATTGTGGCTTATCAGATCAAATGCTTATTCAGTGTAACCTAGCTGCACTCCAGTCCATAGAATCGTACTATGCAGTGCTCTGTGTTATGTGCACAAGACAGTAAAGGTGAGTGCATCAATAATCATTCTAGACAAGTGAGGATACAAACCTGTTGTCCTGAAAACTGGACAGTTCAAAAATATGTAGGCAGGATGGGCCACACATTTTAATACACACTGCATTAAGAGTTAGTAGCTGCCTGGAGGATTTTTTTGAGAAGCCATTTGGGAAGATACAGAGAGGAGTCTTATGAATGGGGTCACGTAGACTGTTCTAGTAATAGGGAACACATTAAGTTAATAAAGGGGAGTTTAAACGGGTGAAGTAGAGAGTCAGGAGAGGAGACAAATGAGGGATGATGGTCTGTGAGAGGCAGAGTTGCAAAATTTTCAGGGACTACAGAATGAAGACAACTTGCAGTATTGCAGGTAGGTCCTTAGGACCAAAGATACAGGCTTGTTTTTAGAATGAGGATGGCCCCTACCTTTCTATTAATTATTACCTTAACTGTCTATTGTCTTAAGGTACAGATTGAACTTTAAAATGGGAGCTTCTAAGCCTAAAAGAACAGTGAATCCTGAATGGTACAGGACAAAGCTTAATGATTCAGGAATGGACCACGTAGAGCTCTAAGGCACTGGATGTGAGTGGAGTTGGAGTGACTTGGATGTGAGGTGAGTGCCATGGGGAAATTACCTGTGCTTGCAATAAATGTGAAGTTGTCCCCAGATTGCACCATTGTTTGGAGGTGCAGAGTGATGCTGAAGGCCTGTCCTCTCCTCAAGATTGCTTCTGTGCTGCTGTAATCAGAGGTGTGGTGTGCAGCTTTATTCAGTTTGGATTGCCAATTGACATTTGCTATTTTCAGGGCTAGAAAGACACAAGGCAAGTTAATTAAAAACATTGTTCCTTCAAACTTGTACATCTTTTCAGCTTCTCTAATGTAATAGTTTTATTACATTTATATATAGCTGGAGTTATATGCTCTAGGAAAACAGAAAAATCCACTGTTGTTATTAAAAATTGCAAAATAAACAACAACTTAGAGGAACAGCTAAAATATCTTTTCTGCAGGCATCTTTCAGAGACAGAAAAAACACCCAATCAGAGAATTCATCTTTGATTAAAAAAAAAAATGTATTTAGATAAGACTTTGTTAAAGTTTGAAGAGACTGTTCTATTCCACCATGTCCCTGCTCTTTTTCTGTGGGGATCCCTAGTTCACAGAATGCTTTACAGATGTATAGAAAGAAGTATTAAAACTCTCATGAGCAAGTGCACGCCTGATCCTGGAAACACTGTATGACAGATGATGAATAGAAGGGTAATATCTTCATTGTCAGACTTGCACATTATCTTCTCACATATCTTGTATTTCAGTTAATTTACAGTCTTGTTGCTTGAAGCTGGGTGTTACTTCACATTCTGTTGCAAAAAGATAACCCGCAAAGGACAGATGGTAGGAGTGGCATATCTTGGGGCAGTGCTATGGGTTGCTCTATTGTGTCATGATAGGTTGCCCACTATTGAAAAAGGGACACTGAAGCACAGATTACAAAAGCTTTCAACCTTTCTTGTTCCTCAATCAGTTAAAAGAATTACAACAAAAAAACAACCAACAAACAAAAACAAAGCAGAAAAAATACATCATCCCTCTATGAACACGTGTTGGAGAAGTGCTCTTCTCCAATATGATATTCCACAGGAATTTCACTTGAAGGAAATTTCCTGCCACAACTACAGCATGTTAACCCTTTGCAGACTAATGGTGCTGTGAGCAACAGTTCCATCATTTCACTGTACTAAGATGCAGGACTTGGTTTAGGACCACCTTGAATCACTTGGAATGAGGTTCATATCTGAGGTAATCCATAGGGTTCTACTATAGAAATAGGGTGGGATTTGAGTTTTCTGCTGTGTTTGCAGCACAGAATTTTATTCTGTGAAGTCTTCATGTAGTATAATTATACTTGTTTTTCAGCTTTTTGGAAGAAACGTGAACGTGCATATGCAGTTCTAAGTCTGTGGTAAGGGCCTAGAACAAGTTGCTTTCCTGTAGTCTGTGAGCATAAACATGTTTTAGTATTTTCAGTTAAGTGAAAGGTCTTGTTTCAGATGTGTCACCTGGAGAAAAAAAATTCCATTGATAGGAGTGTGATATTTGAATCACGTGATGTAAAATGTCTAGAAAGCTTCTCACTTGCATCATCACTTTATTTTCCTGACTTAAATATGTTTAATTAAAAAGGACCTACAGAAAACAGCATTCCTAACATCAAGTCCTCTACTTTTAGAGTGAATTAGAATGTGTTTCTGAAGGGCACGTGGGCTCGGAGTTTGAAAAGAAGTTAGCCTTGCAACACTTTACCCATGTATATGCTACTTCTGTGTATTCTGAACTGTGCAAGTTAAATGTCCAGGCTATTTGGTGTGGGGAGCATGTGCGTCATTAGTTGTGCAGTGATGCAGATAACTAAGAGCATTTTTTATGTCTGCAAATAAAAATGTAGCACATACAGGATTTAATAGCAACTGAGCCATGGGTTTGGTATTAGTGGGACTCTGACATTTAAGGACCTAAACAGTGCTGCTAAGAGTTTCAGAGTGGAATGTCACAGGGAAAGACAAGATGTACAACAGAGTAAGAGGGGACATCTGGAGAAGTGGGAAAGATAAAGAAGGCAGTGGCTAGCATTGGTTAGCTCTAAGAATTTCCTGCATTAATAGTTTAGTTTGCCTTGCAAAGTCCACAGTTACACAGGCATTTCTAGTGAATATGTGCAGGAGATCGACAAAAAATGGTTCATATATGGGGCAAGAGCACAATAAAGCCTGATACCAGTCTTTCGTCCATGTGTACTTCAAATTTCTCCTTGTTTTGATCTTCACAGTTTCAATTTAAATCTTAAAATTTATTTTTCTGGTTTCAGTATCTCTCTGTTGGAAAAATGTATTTTCAATAATCCTGTCAATGTACAATTGGACAAACTTCTAAAAATTTGTTTGGGTAAGCGTTTATCCTCTAATGGATAGACACTGGGAGCATGCTCATAAGCAAAAGAATTGGTGATCACTGCTGAAAATGCTGATCAGTATGCACACAGGGTTCTTGCTGCCTCTGACAGAAAGCTGAAGCTACAACAGAAAAAAAATCCAAAGCAGCACACAGGCTAACATAGCCATTCTGTGAGGAGGTGAACATGGGAGTTGGGAGGCCATCAAGTGACCTGTCTGAGGCCAGACTTCAATTCGATATCAGAGAGGGGTTAGAGCCTGGGACTTCTGTGTGACAGTTTGATGCCCAAATCACTAGCCAACAGTGTTGATTAGGTGGCTCCAAAAGCACTATGTAGATTAGTTAATGGATATGATAGAAAAATATTTTCTTACTGTATTTTTCTGTGTTACAGGAAAAAAGAATATATTCAAGACCCATGATATTAAGAAAATCAGTGCTAGTAGAATAACCCGTAAATGCATTTAACCTAAAAAGGGCTAAATTGCCAAGAGAACAACTACATGTAATTTATCCTGTTTCCTCAGCAAATGTCACTCATCTGTATTGGAAGAGTGATGTCTGGAGCAATCAGGCTGTTTTTAACTTACCCGCCATAAGGTTTCTTTCTTCTTTTCCACACTTGTGCGTTGTTCAGGTTACGGGTACAAAAGTGTGCAAGAACATTCTGAATCCTCTTCCACCAGCACGAGTAACGAAAGGCTTCGTCCTCTTGACTTCACTGCATAAGCTAGAGTTTATACAAGCTGGGTGTGACCTGTGGTTGCTAGTTACTGCTTTTGTAGTAATGTCCTACGTGAGCATCTACTCATGACTGCTTTAATTGCACAATCTTGAATCTAATTATGCTTATTTAAAACTGGTGAATGGCAGAGGAAAGATGATAAACAGTATCCTGGTGTCTTAACTACTAAAAGTGGAAAACATCCCAAACTGGATCTAATGAAGGAAATACAGTCTTAAGTAGACAGAAGAAATTTAATTTTGGATGGTTTGGTTTGTGTCAGTTTAGGTTTTTGGAGATTGTATGTACAGAGGGCAGGTATAGACAAATATACATATCGTACAACATGGATGTATGGAACATGGAGTGAACTAAGTAGATTTGTAATATATTAGTGTTACTGCCACTCAGTAGCATCATGACTTTGCATAGCATAAACCACTTTTTTTTTTTTTTTAAGGCAGGTCTGCCTGAAAATCTTTCATATGACTGTATATAATTCATTCTTTCTTGGAAGCATACAGAGTTGTGACCTCATTATCTGCTACTGACAAGATTACCTATAATACGCATTTCTTATCTAAGAAGTAATACATCCCACTGAGATGGCATTGTTATCTAGTCACCTGCGCATCAGGGATTTTTATTAAGTACAGAGGAGTGTTTAATGGCTGCCTCTGCTTTTAATAATTTTTCTTTATAGTTTGGCGTTCATGATATGCGTACATAGTTTCTGTAGCTATTTGGCATGGCATCTTGAATTGGGCCCTGGAGGAAGCTACAGAGCTGTTCTTCTGTTGTAAGCCCTGCCCACTCTAATTACAGACACTCTCTTTCCCACTCTTCAAGCTCCCTTATCCTCTCTCCTCCCTCATCCTGTGTCACAACTTATCTAGAAACATGCCCTGCCAATTTGTCCCGAGAGGAGGTGCATGCTGTTCTGAACTTTCAATGGACTGTGACTGAGGAGTAAGGGGAAAAGGGGTGATCCCTTATTTTCCTCACCTCTACACCTCTACATTGGGGCTTTTTTTGTCTGTTTCTGTTTCCTGTTTTGTTTCCATATTCATATCAAGACTGCTGACAACCAAAAAGGCAAATTAATTACCTGCAGCTTAAATTTATTTTTTAAAAAGGCATCTGAAGTTTTGTTATGGTTTCTTGTGTATTTTTTTCAGTAAGAATTTGTGATCATGTCTGGATGTGTGACTCTGAAATATTATCGTCTGTCAGACAAAAGGTGTCCATATCGAACTCCTGACAGCTCTGTGGTTCAAAATTTTGGCCTTATTAATTCTGCTTTAAACATTTTATAAGTCAGACAACAAATCTGAATCTTCGGGCTTGGCAGAGCTGTTTGTACACCATTATTGCCTCATACCCTACTTCTGAAGTGTGGCCAGATGGTTACTGTGCCCTGTCAGACACCAGCTTTCATAGCAGTCCCTGGACAGGCTACATTGCCTGCAGTAATAGAGAATCCTTAAGGCTGCTTGAAAGTGCATTTCAGGTGAGACCTGGTACCTGGCAGTGTTAGGATCAGGAACCCACAAAAGAGGCATCTGTATGCAAACACTGCGACAGGGGTGTGGAGTAGGGGCTGCCTGTGAATGAGTTACGTTGGGAAGGTTTGAAGAGAGATGTGTTCCGTGTCTCCAGTGTCCTTGTGCTGGTGGGCAAGAAGTGTTGCTGGACTTCTATATTAATGCAAGACTCTCCCCATGCTTCATGGTGCTTGGGACTCTCTCACGTTACATAGGAATTAAGTTACTGATCTGAATGTGTATGTGTGTTGTCCGCTCTGTGACAGGCCTATGCCCACAGGCTACAGAAATAGTGTTGTCATGGACCCCAAACATTACTTTTTCCAGCTTTCATAGGCTTTTTTGCTCCCCATTCACAGTTATAGATGTCACAAAATACAGAAATTAAATGAACAATGGAGGAAATGTTCTACTTTTTTAGGTAAGAAGCTTGTGAAATGAAGGAAAAAGAACTTCCCTCAATCTTGTGATTTCTCATAATATTTCCATGGAATGTACAATTCAATTCAAAAGAATACAGTTGTATGGATAGGTTTTATTTATTGCTGACAATTAGAATGTGGTTGAAAAGAGACTGTATTAATTATCTGACGGAAAAGTCAAAACCGGAAGCTTAACACAATGAGATTTGATTAAACAGTGAAATTATTTCTACAAGGAAGTGGCTTCATTTTTCTAGATAAGAGGATAAAAAAAGAGAAATATAATTAGAGACTAAATAATTAAGCACCTGAAAGCAGGAGACTTGATTCTATTGCAGTGTAAGAGGTCACCAATTTTTGTGGAAAGTTTCTTGCTGTCATCACTGTCCCTATATAGAGGAGAGTGTCTTGCCATGTTAATGCTGAAATAGGAGATTGATTCCATCACATTATGCAGGTGCTACTGCAATGGTTACAAATCCCTTGACATGTGAAAATTTGTCACAAGAGAAGTCTACTTGCAGCTGTAAGGGCCCAGTCCTGCGAGGTGTGAATTCAAAATAAATTTTTGATCTCTCCCTTGGTGCCAGTTGTGCCAGACTGAAAAAAAAAAAAAATCAATTAATTCAGGCTTGCATTGTCTTTCCTCAAGATTCCCAAGAAGCAGAACTGCATGATAGCTAGGGCACCAGCAATTACTTGAGACCCAGCCTTGGGTTTTGAGAATTACTTAGGGTTTGAGGCTTTGTGTGGACTAAGAAATGGGAAAAGATAGTACCATCTTCATTTACTCTTGAATAGACTGATGGAAATGAGAAGTGCTACGTCATGCCTCCATGTTAGGGCTGGGTACAAGTTTGGATAGTCAACACAAACTCAGAATAGGAAAACTCTGATGTCAAAGGTCAGTGCTCTGTCCAATGCCTGCTTGGTTCATATCCATTTTGGCAATAATATGATTTTTCTAATGACCAGGGTGCTGCATTTTATGTCTCCTTTTGGCCTAAATTGGCTTAGTCTTTCACTGGAATAATGTTTTCCATATTTTTATGAATTATTATGTCCAAATATTTCCAGAGCCACAGCAAGTCAGGCTGTTTTATAATAAAACAAGCTTTAGAAAATATGAACTACTCAACACTGAGTTAATCCATAAGGCAGCAGAGTCCAGAGGAAAAGAAAAAAGGAATAGAATATTTTGCTCTTATGTTTTGAAAAGGCATGATTTTCTCCTACTTTAAAGGAGGACAGAGCAACTTCTTTTTTGGACTGATACGAGGGGAGCTACGGCAGTGTCTTATTTGTTTGCTTTAGCTTAGACTTATTTCTGTAGTATTAGGGTACTGTATATAAAAATAGAAACACAAAGCCAAACTGTAAAAGAAGTATTAGAGAGACAAAGGAATTTACATGCCCATTTTATTTCCCAGGAAAGAAGAATGTTAGCAGTTTTTAGTTATTAAAGAAGTTACTACGTGGAAAAACATAACACGTGACAGAGAAATCATAATATCTCAATATGTATTTGGTGGCATTTTTATTTTCATAAATAGAAAATATGAAAAAGACAATTCAACCATGATTTTTTCTTATTGAGAAACTAGACATGCCATTGGTCATGGTAGAAGCACTGAGTAAATGCTGCAGCTTTCACTTACTGTATCTTGACCTGTTGATTCATCAAAGTCACTAGTAGTACACAGCGGTTCACAGGTTCAGGGAGGGGATTGGCATATGAGATCTCTAGAGTAACAGCTTTGTTCACTACAACCCGCCGAGGAATCTAAACGACAGAGACACATTTCTGATCATTCACTGTTTTACGCTTTTCTGGAGTCAGACTTCAGTCAAACTGTAAGCAGAACATCTCTCATATTTGAGGATGAATGAGATATTGGTAGGAGCAGTGAAATTTAACTGACAGCTGATACGCCTTTCCCAATAGTTGAAGCTGGATTTGGATTAGCTAAATAACGTTGCCAAGCTGTATGCAATATTTCATGCACAATTTCAGTGAAAGAGAGCCCCGACTATACAGATACATCTCATTAAACCTGTCTGATCTTTGGGTTGCTGAGTGGCTTTTTTTTTTTTTTTGGCGCATCATTGATCAGGATTAAAGTGTTAAAACAATATAAACTGGCCTGAATATAGATTAGAATTAAGGGTTTAAGTCTGTATTTTGGGAGTAGGCAAAGTTGTTTAAAGGCAACACAAGCACTTGTCAATAACTGGAGTACAGATGACATGAAAGTAAGTTCTGTGAACATAAAGCAGTGGCATGTGACTGGGAGAGAAACAAGGTAACAGAGCTGTTCTGAAGAACAGGGGGCAGATTCAGGCAAAGATTCAAAACTGGTCTCTCACATGCTTACTTTCTCAATTTAAGCAGGCAGAATTTTAGAGCTACATCTGAAATTGCAGCCTAAATTAATGCATTTATCCCCAAATTCTCATCTTGAGATCTGAGCTCCATAAAGACTTTTTAGTTCTTTCTGTCTGTTTAGGACATAAGGGAGAGAATTGTTTACCTTAATGATAATGTTTGTGTCTTCTAAAATGATTGTCTTCTCCACCAGCAACTTTACCCCATGCATGTGCATGACTTCACACAAAGCAGTAACTTGGATCCTTTTGTCAGTAGTCAGATATTTTCCATAATAAGAATAAGGGATCTTTAACTGGATATGTTTCCCTGGAATTCAGACATATATTTAGGAACCATTACACTCTCAAAGAATGCTAAAGAAAAGAGAGTTATTGTGAGGGGTTTTGATATTATTGAAGAGACCAGAAGATAAGAAGGCTGGAGTCTGTTTATATTTCTTCCTTGTGAGGCTGGTTGTGTATTTCCCTCTTCTGGTGATCCTTTTCTACTTTAACTCATTTGACCCTTACAGTTTTGAATGGAGGATTTTGGCCTGAAACTGAAGGAATCTGCTCATCTGCATTTCACTGGATTCCTGTCCCTTTGTATTTCTTATAATTAGAGGTATAACCATTTTTATCTGTTTCCTCCTTATATCTTATTTATTTTACCTCAGTCAAGAAGAAAGTTTGGGTCAAGTTTCACAGAGATCCTTTTCAAGTGACCTGGTCAGCTGCTTATTGTAGTCCTACAACTTTTCTGCTGTGTATGGAAAAAATGTTTATCTTTGTAGCCCCTGGGGAGGAAAAAGATCTCTATAATAGTTTTAATAGCCTTGACTCTTCAAAAGAGAGACAGTTTCATTGTAATTTTTAACCTTTGTCCTAGTTAAAGTGTTGCCTGTTGAGTGCCAGAAAGCATACATCAGACTTTTTTTATTTGTTAAAAGTAAGATGTGTTCCTATACCTGTAATAATCACCACAGACAGATAGATACACACACACATACATATACACAGGCACACACCATATATATATATAGTGTTGCTTCTGGAGCTATAATATAAATGTAGCCTTCTATATAACATTTCATGAGACCTTCAGTTCCTGGTTGAACTAGTGAAAGTTTTCAGAGGAAAAAAAATATCTTGTAAAATGTAGTCATAAACAATGCTATTAAGAGATGGAACAAGTAGATGCACTACAAGGCTGATACAGATACGATACTGATGTTTCTTCCTTCCAGTTGCCTTTGTGTGGCTAAGAAGAGGGCTATATTGACTCCTTAGGGACATTAAAAGTTACCTTGTTTAGAACCAAGATCCACAGAAGTGGTTGCCTTCAGGATCTCTGCCACTGGTCTCCTTGTGTACAGGATGGTTGACGCACTCATGTCCACCTTCACGGTCTTGTGGTCAAAAGATAGGTTATTGAGAATTAAGATTAGGGTAATGTCTTTGCCAAACACTGGAGGTTCAGCCAGCTTGAATTTCCCAGAGATCCCAGGGTTTCTAATTGTCTCTGAAGATCTTTCATCTGGAGATTCTGTGTGTCCTTCTGTGATATTTGATCCAAATATCTTGGCTAAGGCCTTTTTATAAACTCGTCTTTCCTCAGAAGAACCTGATCGAAGGAGAGAACCAAGCAAAATTCATACTTTTGTTGCCATTGCACCTTCTCTGTGTAAAGGCTTTCAGAATGATATCGGGTGTCAGCTCTGCATCACCCAGAAATATGCAGTACCTGAAAGTTCCCCATATTTTTATTAGGCCTCTGTTAAAGTTTTTCACAGTAAAGTAATAAACATACTGTAATAAGGTGAATAAGTCACTAAAATGAAATATGATGCATTTGTTTTTGTTTAGGATGCAAGATTTCTTTTTCTTTGGTCAGAACATGCAGTAGTGTGATAAGTGTTTGTCCTGGTTTCAGCTGGGATGTAGTTAACTGTCTTCCTAGTAGCTGGTACAGCGCTATGTTTTGAGTTCAGTATGCGAAGAATGTTGATAACACTGATGTTTTCAGTTGTTGCTCAGTAGTGTTTAGACTAGAGTCAAGGATTTTTCAGCTTCTCATGCCCAGCCAGAGCACAAGAATTTGGCACAGGACACAGCCAGGGCACCTGACCCAAAGTGGCCAACAGTGTTCCATACCATGCGACGTCCCATCTAGTTTAGGAACTGGGAAGTGGGGGGGCGGGGATTTGCCGCTGGGGGACTGGCTGGGTGTCGGTCGGCGGGTGGTGAGCAATTGCCCTGCGCATCATTTGTACATTCCAATCCTTTTATTACTACTGTTGTCATTTTATTAGTGTTATCATTATCATTATTAGTCTCTTCTTTTCTGTTCTATTAAATCGTTCTTATCTCAACCCAGGAGTTTTACTTCTTTTCCCGATTTTCTCCCCCATCCCACTGGATGAGGGGGAGTGAGTGAGCGGCTGCATGGTGCTTAGTTGCTGGCTGGGGGTAAACCACGACAGTGTTAATTCGCTAATCTGATGATAACCAACCTCTGTATTAAATATGGTTGCACTAAAACCTTGAGGAGTGAAGTATTGTAATATGGCTGCTGATTCAGAAGGCAAACTTTAAAAAAAGTGAAATCTATCTTCCTCTTTTTTTTTTTTAAGACTTTGAGCCACAAACATTAAGCAAACTATTATATGAAATCTGTAACCCTAAATTTAAAAAAGATGGGAAGACATAGGTACCAAGTTTTTGACGGAAGATAAAAATATTCTCACGAACATATGGCTATGCAGTTCTTAACCTTTGCTGCTTTGTTTTCCTAAGTATAGATGAATGGCATGTTCCCTTTACTGCTTCCTAGTAGTTTTGTTTCCAGAATTCAGTAATGTGGGACTGAGTCCACTGGGAGTGCAAACACGTAACAACTGAATGGCTGGGTAGCTGATGGCTGGATGTTGGAACAGGACCACAAGAGAGCCTAACTCGGTGAATTTATACAGTCAGAGAGGGAGACTGAGTGAGTCACTCCTCTTGGGAGCGGGATGTAATGTGGTCTTCAAAAGGAAAGACGAGGAGCTGGAATGGACACAGCAAGAAAGAACTTATTTACTGAGAGACACTGAGCATGAGGTCATATGGGAGATGGATGTCTAGTGTTAGAGGACTGGAGTTTAAGGGTTTGGATTAGTGGTTTGATTGTTGCCCCACTGCCTCTGCCAGATATGCTGGAAAGCTAGTACTTATCTGTACTTCCCATACTACAGACCTGTGCACAGTTTGTTATAAATGATAGACTCAGTTTTAAGACTTTCTGGTATGATAGCTTGAGTGTTTGTCTGCCTTGGGTAGTAAAATGTATTTTATAGCCCTATTTTGTGTATATATTACATTTTGTAATATATACATATTACATATACATAGTCCCTTCTGTGTAAGGGACTAAAATATATTTTGTATTGTGTCTTAATAAGGAAACTACTAAATACACAAAAACAGAAATATAATACCCATTGTATTAAGAAAGTAGTCTGAGAACACTGGCAAGAAATATTTTCTGACGGAAAGGGAGAGATGCTCAAAGAAAACAGGTTACCCATCCTAGCGTCCTAGCACCAAGAATTCAGTAGGAGATAACTGTGATAACAAGGAGATTATTTGTGATAATTCCTTTACCTTCTGGATATTTGTAATTACAGGTGACATCCACACGGGAATTGCTGCCCACAGCTTTGGTGCTTATAAACCTGCCAATTATTTCAGTATCACAATAAACTCTTCTCTTAGTTCCATCATTGTATACAATCCATCTGTTGCAATCGGCATTCACCTCCGTATACACAAATAAGGTGTCATAATCCAAGTCTACATCACCTTCTTTGATGGCTGTGACAGATGCAGGGCCACACTGAAATAATCCTAAAACATGAAAAAAAAAAGTCAGACTTTATTAGTTGTGCTCAGTTTGGAGAAGGAATGCTAAGTCATAGTAAGAACTTATACTGTTACCTCTGCTTTGTTCTTGTGGAGTCGCATCTAAAACCTGCCATCCATTGTATGATGTTCCCAGGTCTGGGCGAATGAACCAGCTTTCATTCCAGACGTGGTAATCCCTGGAGACAAAGAACAATGTCTAGAAAGCATAGTAATATAGAGTCATACAAACGTCCAATTTGAAAGGAGTAGGGAATTTTGTTTTTTAAAGAATCTCTAAGATGTGACACAAGCTGTCTAGTTACAGCAACTCACTACCTCTTTCAAAGGATGGATTTACTGCCTGCTTTTGAGGTGTAGACCTCAGGGTAGGGAGGGAGAGAATACAGATGTCAGCAGCTTGCTTTGGGAGCAATATGAACTATAAGTGAAACATTTAAGCCTTGTATATAGGCAACACTTGGTGACTGGGTTCAGTAACCTTCAAATGTGGAAAATGCTTTGTTTAAATACAAACTTAAAATAGCTATACTGGATCAGATAAAATGCTCATAAAGTTCAGTAGTCCATCTATAGTATTATGCAGCAGCAGATGTTTAGAAAAGAGATAAGAACAGCACCTGAATAGAATGACCCTTCCCCTGATATGCTCTACGATTTCTCACAGTCAGAGAATTAGGGACTTTGAGTCGGTCATTGCATCAAGACCACTGGGTTTCATGGTCATTAGTCATCTTATTCTCTATGAATCTCTTTTGTCCTGTTTAAAAACTCTTTATAGCTTTGTTTTCAACAGCATCCAGTGGTAATGAGTTCCACAGACTCCGAAAGGAAAGGATAGCGTGAAAGACTGGTAAAATGTAGGTCACAGAAGGACCCAGAAAAGATTTGTTGGCTGAATTTTGTTCAGAGGCTAATACTTTTAAGGAGGTTAAGAGGTGAAAGACTTCCTGTATCCTTCAACCACATACACTCAGTGAAAGGAAGCAGACTAAAGATGATACTTTTGGTGAAGCCTAGTGTGCACAGAGACTTTGAGCTATATGATATACCCTTGGGCCTAGTTAGTTCACTTTCTGAAAAGTGAAGTGGGTGCAGATTTTAAAACTGGAGGGCAACTAAATTATAAAATGGTATCATTTAAAGAATATTATGTTTCTTTGGCTACTCAAATTTTGGGGCTTGATTGATGACCATGGATCACTTGCAGTTTACAGCACTGGACTACAATGTCCAATAAGCAAGTCTGGAGGGTGTTGGGATTGTTCTCTTTTCTGTTCCCATACGGGGAAGGTCTAGCTAAAGGAGTGCAGAAAAACTTCTTGGGGAGGCTCCCATCTACCGGGGTGGGGGTGGGGGGGAGTTGACAGGCCAAACTGAGAAACACAGGCTTTGGATGTGTGATGAGAGAAAGTTATGGCAGCAGTAAACCAGTTGAGAGCATGGAAGGTACTCAGCTGCATTATCAGGAACAGACTGGTTAGGTGTCAGTGATTAAAAGAGCCTTGGTAACTGGTACTTTGTCAATGGAAACATAATTTTAAAGAAAGTTGCAACTTGTTTGAGGTCAAGGACTGCAAAAAATTGGGCTGGTTGGTTATTTGAAGTAACTGTTATCTCAAAACCATGAAATACGTTTTCTTTCCAAATGGATGTCTAGTGTATTAATTTAGATATTTGTATTAACTTTTGTCCATACAATTGCTTTTGTACTACTAGCGTTTATGTTTTTAAGTCTCATAAATCCTCTCTCTAATTATTGGTGAGATGCAAAAGTTTATATTTACCATGTGGAATCCTTGCTGATATTAAGACTCTTTCCAGAGCTGTCGTAGTACTTATCAATACTCAGATTTCTATCCACATCATGGGCAGAGTTAAAATTTGAAACCAAACGAGTTGGAATCCCCAAGCACCTCAGAACTGAAATATATTTAAAAAACAAAAAACAAAACACAAACAAACCCCACAGCTTTAGTTCAATGATTATAAATATCTGAGAAACAAAGTTAAGTGTCTAAATATTTTGTGATTCTTTAGCATTTGCAGTCTTCAGAGCACTGTTCCTCTTGTAGAATTAATTGCTTTGTACTTTTGATAAAACCAGAGGTCACAAATGCCTCCATTTCACCACACTCCTCTGTTCTTAAAGCTTACCTGTACACATCACGCCTGCAAAAACCCAGCACTGGCCATACTGAACAGGCTTGTAGTTGTCCTGACGCCATTTCTGGAGGATTACCACACTGCCATCCCATCTGGATGGATTCTCATGTGAATGGAAACTTCCTTGCCACTTTCCCAGGAGAACTCCATTATCATTATCATTTCCATTGATCTAAAAATAGGCCAATGGACAGAATGCACAAAATCAATTGTGTGTAATGCACCATATCTAGTTAATTATATTGCTTAAGGTGCAGGTAGCTGAATATCAGTGGTATAACTAATGCTTTCTGCTTAAGCACATGGAATTCAGATTAAGTTGTCCATTTCTTACCATAGAACTGATTACTCGGCCCACATATTTAGGATCTCCTCTTCGGGATACATCAATGGCTGGGTCCTGACGATAGTATAGGCTCAGATCAAGCATGGTAAGACAGATGTTTAGAAGGTGATCTTGAAACTGTGATCAGATAAGATAATTTTTTTAAAAAATAGATAGTTTCACAAACAGAATTAGAGGAGATTCTACTGCAGTTCCTCCTTTCTAAGATATTCCAGCCCAAATGTGATAGGGACAGTGAGGCACAAAGACAGTGGTGTGCAGAGGCACACACTGGAGACAGAATAAGAGCACAAATTAATTCCTTATGTCTTACCTGTCCATAGTACCATCCTCTTGCTTCAATGTACTTTGCATTGCCCACAAAGATTATTCCATTTTCATTTAGAACATATTCTTGTCTCTCATTTTCATTAGCCAAGTAGACATCATCACCTGAAAACCAAGTTGGACATGCTTTTACACTTAAAGCTGAGAATACTAGCAACCTTTCAAAACCATTTGTATCTTGATTTATCAAGGGAAAAACTACTGTTTGGAAAACGCAATTATAGCTTCCTGAAAATGTACAGTTCGGTGAAAATGCCTGCTATTGCATATGGCCTGGGGCTGGTGGGGGGAATCCATGTTACACTAACTTTTTCCCCTAATTTTAGTATAGCCTTTGCATATTACCTAGATGTCCCCTATCTGTACATTGTACTTTTGTGAGGAAGATGGAGAAAAGTCCAGTCTAGCTCACTGGATTCTTCTGCTTCTCAGGGTAGTTAGAAGTAGAATAGACATTTGAAAAGAATCTCACAGATGACATTTTTCTCTGTTTTCCAGTTGCGTTCATCTTGTTTTAAGATTCCTAAATGAAGATCCCTACTTGCCTGATCCAAAGTGTTATCAGGAATGTTATTAGGATAGCCTGCTCAACCAATCACTTTGATTTCCTTATTACTCATTGGTTTCCCTAGTCTATGGCACAGTATGTAGCTGCTATGAAAGCTGAGCTTCCCACAGATATTTAGGTTGTTTTGATCACTCTTTAGGTAGCAATATCTACTTAGCTTCATGTTTAATTTCATGATGTTTAAAATTATTTTGTGAAAGCTTTGGGATTTCAGGAAATGCATATAAAAATCAGCTTTTCTATTTTATTGAGTTAACTTCTTTACCTTCCTATAGGAACTTCCCATCCTTCCCTTCCTGCAAATAAAAAGATTGTGTAATTTCTTTTAAAAATTATATCACTTTATATAAGTCTATTTTTGTGGTCACTGTCCACACTTTTTTTTTTTTATATCATCATTGTTGATTCCCAAGCTTTTGAGTCGGCATGGGCCTGGAGAACTGTGTGCAGTTCCAGGTGCTGCACTTGAAGGTGTGGATCAGTTGGAAAGTGTGAGAGGAGCACTGAGAATGCTCAGCAATCCTGAGAGTATAACTTATGAAGACAATATAACTTATTAATTAACTCAGAATTATTTAAGGTAGAAAAAAAATGGAGGTGAGTAATGGGGCAAGCACGGTAATCAATTCTAGAAATTCTTGTGAAGAGGATGGGGTGGGTGGGGAGGAAATCTGTTATTGGTGTCTATCATATGTAGGATGAGAGGTTATATGCTGAAATCAAAGCAAAAAAGATTTGGTTAGTTAACAGGAAAAAAATCTAATGGAAAGGCTAGTGTTTTATTAGAGTGAATTGCTGGGGGAGGTACTGGAGCTTCCCTAATGGCTGATCATTAAGAAGGAATTCAAGATCTGTCAGGAATGACCTGAGTGCTAAACTGAACCTGCCTTAGAGCATGGTGTGGGACTAGATAACTTCCTAAGATCCTTCTAACCCTATGAGTTTATGATTTGGAGCAATCTAAATGTCCTTCTATAATCACTTGATGAACATCTTTTTTCTAAGGTTTATATGCTCTCAATTATAATGTTCTAGAGCCAGTTCTTTAAATAAGTATACTTAGACTTTTTTGTAATAACACTATTCCTACCAATAATTAAGAGAAAAATTAGCATCAGTTTAAAAGGAGGGAAAAAACCGTGCAACACACCACAACAAATCTCTTTAAGTATGACTAAATAGGAACACCCCCTTCTTCTGTTACTCTCAGCACACAAGGAGAAAAAAGCCTCAAACAGCCACAATAGTCCTCTTTTTTGACAGTTATAGAAAGACAGCCCACTATAGACCTAATCCTTTATTAAATTAATTCATTTTAGTACAAAAATACAAAGTTGTTATATATTCTGTCTTCTCATTCTGAAATTAAAGTTTATCCTGGCATAGTGAGAAACAAGCAGGATATGAATTTCTATTGATAGTTTTTAATCAATATGCGAGCATGCTTTCTAACATATATATATTTCTAGTAATTTCTTCATATAATCTTTTCCACATAAACAAGTGGCAAGTATCAGACATCTAGGGAAAAAGATACATTCTACAAAATTCTCAAACATACATATCCTTTTATCCCCTAAAGCTTTACAATTGACGTGCTCACTTGTGAGCTATAGATAAGCAATATATGATCTTTCATTTAATTCATGATTAGCACTCTTTGTTCTAGTAGTTAGCTGTACATTCCTTCAGTAGCATTAGGACATAATGCATCATTATCAGAGGCTGGCTTGCAAGTATCTTAGATTTCTCTTTAAATGTCCTTAAGAGACTGTATTAATGTTAAAACATCACTATTGTTTTATCCAAAAGTTTGAAACAAATAAGTTAGTGAATTAATAAGCTTATTGTTTTGTTACCATTATGGAAAGATCAGTATTTTCTGTGTCAAAATTCTGTATTTATTTCAGATATACGACCTGTGAAACTAATTGCTTTCAGCTTGCTAAACTAGAAATTTTCTCTTGTCCAAAAGGCTTTTCATGTGTTCAGCTATCCCAGTAACCCTTCACTGAACATGTTCTAATTCATAATTCCTGTTCAGGAAAGATTAACTGAAAGAAAATTCCAAATGAGATTCATCACCTTGTACAATGGCATTAGTATTTAATCTGAGCAACTGTTTCTTCTTACACAGTTTAAGAGTGCATTTGCCTTTTTAAGGGCCATTTCACTTTGGTTCTCATTCTTTGATTAACAAGTACTTTCACATTTTTCATGATTTCCAGCTGGTAAGTCTGCCATTGAAATTATAGTTATTTCTCCCTAAACATAATGGTCTTTTATTTTGTATTATTGTATCTTATTATCTTTTCTCAACTACTCCAGTCTCTAAGGGCAGCCAGTTATTTCTAAGTGGTATCCCAGCCCATCTGTGTATGGACAATGCTGCTTAATGTCAGGGTATCAAAGTCAGTAATGAACCATTTGCTCAGAGTGTTTTTTCAGATGACACTTAAGGATCCACTAGTAGGTCTTCTCCAACCCAGTGTTTTTTCTTTCATCTCTACTCCTGAATGTTTCCTTGTAAGTAGTTCTTTACTCATATTGTAATATTACAGGTTATGAATCAATTCCTGTCTTTTCCAGCTTAATGAATAACCTCCCATGTGGAACCATATCCACAGACCAGATCTGTCATTTATCCTTTGCTGAGGAAATAAGTTTTCCATTTCCCTTCTGCTATGACATTTACTATAGCGGTAACATACCCTCAAACTGAATCTGTTCCTGTTTGTCAGGCTCAGGGGTCTATTCCACTCTGCAGAAGCCTCTTCACCAGCATCCTACTTTAAGGATACTCCCTTTTGTTTGGCAGTGGTCATTGCATCATCTGATAAATCTGGAGGGCTCTTCTGCAAAATCATTAGTTTTTAAACTGGAATGGCGCAGCTTAATTTTTCTCAGTTTTCATCTGAGAACAGTTTGTCTGCTTTTATGAATACCACTGCTACTCTGGTGTTCCAGTTCAGGAGCTGTCAAGTACTTCAGTCCCTGCTGTTTGGCTTCCATCAATTAGAGGTTACACCACAAGTGATCTTTCAGGGGTTTCTAGGAAGGCTTTTCCCTCAGGACTGTCTATGCAGAGACAGTCTGAGTTTCCTGAACATCCTTCTATAATTATTTCTGTCTTCCAAGACATGCTGAGCTAATTAGCAGCCTTTTTCATCTTGGCTCTTGGAGTATTTGTTAGTGGCCCTTGACTAACATATGGTCACAGAAGAAAATAGTGGGTGATTGTGGTTACTCTTCTTTTATAAGCTGTTTAGTCACTTGGCTGGCTAAGAGCTCCCTTAACTCTGGAGTGGTGTATTTTAAGGCTAATCTAGGTTTCTAGACATATTTGCAAAATCTGAGTTTAGGAATTTGCATTTCTTCTGCAACATGCTGAGGTTGCAGAAATAAAAAATGGAAGAGCAGGAGATGTCCCTTTTCAACCCATGATGAAAGACATGGGAAATGCCAATCTTCTTCACACTAGCCCTCTTATCAGTTCTTATAAAGTTAGTTGAGCTATTGTCTTTGCAGTTAACATCTACAAGAGCAGTCTTGCTCTGATTTAGGTGCAAGTCAAGGATGTTACTGTATGCTTGCTTCAAGTTCTGAGAAGTACCTGCACTTATTAAAGTCTATCAGCCCTTGTTTACAGAAAAAGTGATCTGCTCAGTCCTGAAGAAGGACTCGTATGTTATTACTCCATATAGCACATTTCATTAGGATAAAAGGGGGGGGGGGGGGGGGGCGCAAACTTTTTTTAATCCATTAAAACGAGGTCTCTGAACAGATAGCTGAGATTGCTGCCACTGGTAACCCAAAGAGAGACAGCTTGAGGTAGCAAGCTCACTGTGCGGATATGAAAGCAAATAGGTCAGTTATATTCAAGAGCAAAGGCATTGGTACCTACCTGGGCACCAAGGGTTGAAGAGTAACACAAACTGCCCCAGGAATCTGGAGAAGATCTTGTTCCCTGAGGTTACTTGAAGGATGAGATTGTATCGTCCAATGACAGCATTGGCTGGGCTGGATATTGTAAAGTTCATATAGCCAGACTCACTGGGTCCTTGGGCAGCACTCCAGCCACTTGCCCCCACCTCAGAGAGGTTAAATACAGCTTTTGTACGATGAGATTCTGAGGGGGATGGTCCTGCCGGAAAGAAGGGGTAATTGGTTTCCATTCCAGAGTGTGGTTTCAATGTTAACCTCATATTTGAAATGAGAACATTACAGGGGGAAAAGCGTTAAAAATACATGAAGAAAAATTGCATCTCTAAATGGAATAAGGGGAGAACTACAAGGGATAAAGATTACATTTCTGTGAGAACATGGATTAAGCTAAGGGAGTGTTACCTATTTCAGTGACAAATGCTAGGTTCTCCCCAGTCTGCTTTGGTCTGTTGAAGTACAGGGTAATAGTGAAGGCTTGTCCTCGCCTCACAGTCAACTCAGCATTGGCATATCTGTCAGTATGGTGTGTGCTTGCGTTTACTGATGGCTGCCAGCTGATATGTGTTGGTGTCAGATCTGTAAAACAGAAGAAAAGATATGAAGAAGCAGCCAGCATGGAAAGAAGTCATTTGCTGGTGATTGGCATGATGAGATTGCTAAGAGCAGTTATCTTTTACCAGATAAAAGACAACTAAAAAGCAGATGCCCCATTAAATTGATTAAGTCTAGTGGTAAATAATAGAATTTTTTGCTTGAGTTTTGTTATGGGGCTGTCGTACACCAGGACTTATATACTTCCTATACAGTGCTGGATGCTGTTTTATCACTGGACTTAGAAATTTACAGGGGCAAATCAGTGTCATTTCATTGTCAGCACCAAATAAAGTGGCCTGTAGCCCCTCTACATTTTCAACATCTATATTTTTAGGATCCCAGAAATGGCTATTAGGACATCTTACTTTTCCCGCTTATATCTTGATGCCTTTTGGCCTAGAGTAGGGAAAGATGCATAGTGAGAGATCATCTGTCTTATTTGAATCAACAAGAGGTATTTGAGGCCGTAAGTTGGAGCTTTTGACAAAGAAATCAATCTGACTGAATATAGCTGTGTCCAAAGTGACAACTGGACCACTGGGATTCCTGTTCTAGTAGGCACTACCTTCATGTCCTAGAGGAATTCTGATGATTTTTACAGTGTGCTTGAAGTTCTCAACACCAAGTGTCCTGCATACATGCTGTTATTATGGTCTGTGGTTTAAAACCCATAAAGAGGCTCTTGCCACCTTAAATTCTCAACTACCTTTTCAGCAAGCGAGTATGTATATGATCTTCCTTGCAAGATTTGTTTTCCCTTCTATAGTTTATGTTTTATTGCCGCACTCAAACTTGAGCAGTTACACTGTCTTTGGGAGCTCTGAGAGGCACTGTCCTCTGTGTTTATATCTGCCCTATGAGACTCCACAGAGTACACCTGGAGCATTGTGCTGCAAGTTTTGGCAAATGCTCAGGGCAAGTACCTTGGTGAAGATTGTTCCAAATCACTTTTATTAAAGCTAGTATCATAAATGCAAGGGGGACACACACACACGACATGACCTCCACCATTTTAAAGGAAATTCAAGAGCAAACAATAACAACAACAAAAATAGTGTGATGGAAAGGATCAATTAAGGCCTATGGCACCGTGCACTATTATGGTAGGGATCTTCAAACAAGCTTCCAAGTCTATCTCGTACCATATAGCATAGCAATGAAATACTAAATCAGATCTGGAACAATATAGCTGCATATTACTAGAATTTACATATAATCTTTGAAGAAGAAGTAAAAGTAAAATCTAACTTATGCAAAAAAAGTGCCATAATTACATTCAAGAAAAATTTTTTTCTTTGTAGTCTAAGACCACAAAGAAGTAACGTGAGTAAGCATTGATGCGCTGAAAAAGAGAATCTTTAGCATGACTATCTGGGATGACAGTGAACTGCTTTCTGTGCTGCCAGGAAAGGCTGCTGCTTTCCCTGCAAAGCAACATTTTAAAAACTGATTTGAAAATGTTTGTTTCATTGTTAAACAAGAGACAACCTTGCTTTGCAATTGCCCAGCTCAATAATCATCTTCATTTTTAACTTTAAAATGCATAGATATTGTCATTACTGTTTTCCTTTAGTAGGGTTTTAATGCATCTTTGAATTCCCATCTATAGGCTCCATGCTCACAGCTCCATTAGGATGGATTACACTAATTTTTTTAATACAAAGCATAACACATGTCTGAAATAGCATTTAAAAAATAAAGGGTTTAGATGGAGTTCCGCATAGTGCCTTTTGAAGTAATGGGAATTTCTTTTCTTTCACAGCGCCCCCCAGTTATCCTCTGCTTAGCTCAAAAATTATTCTCAAACAGGTCTTAATAATAACAACAGTAAAACTTTGAAAATGAAGTGCAAGAACAAATTACAATATAAAATTTCAGATAAGAAATCTGAGCAGATACCTACAGGGCATGTATCTTAAGGAAACAGTCCTGAATAAAGTACCTGCTGAAGGGAAGCAAATGACACGAACTCACCTGCCATTCCCTCAGCTTATGAGAATTGCATACAACTTCTACTTTGTTCTTCAAGGATGTCCAAGTCACATGAATCATAAAAAACTCAACAATCTTTTCGTGCTGTCAGCTGAAATTTTAGAGAGGGGAGAGGTGCTCAGCAGTTGTTATTAATACCTGTAGACTTGTCAAACGAATTAACTAGTTCATATAATATATGTATGTCTAATGCCAATGTTCCTACTCAACGTGGGTGTAATTATGGGAGGAGATACCAAAATTATTTACTCAGAGGAAATGTGTTCACTTGAATCCCAAGACAAGAAGAACTTCCTACAAAGGATAATAGGTGTGCCATGAATAAGTTATCTTTAAGGATGAGGAAACGGAGAGTGTGGTGGGACGTAAAAGCCATATGAAGGAAAAAGGAGCATTTCCTGATTACTTAACTTCCAGATTGGTCAATGTCACTTCTGGTTTTGTTCAACAGCTGTGAGTTGGTTTTAGAGGGGTTTTTTGGGGTCTCAAATTATCTCCAATGCCCCCTGACTTATGTGAAATGATAAATTCCCACCAGAAACAAATGTCTGTTTACCTGTTATGTTAGCTAGCTCTGTACTACTATTTCAGCAAAAGTTTCATTTCAAAAGGAACCCCCAAACTATTAACCATGAGTAGTTTTTATCAGTGCAAACTGATAAAGCCTGTCTGTCTTCACAACTGTGGATATATTTCTTTTTATTTTTGTACCCTCGCTTAAAAGTGTACAGGTAATAAAATGACATTGTTGTAGGGAGGAATATTTATCTGTTTAAGATTCTGCAGCTCAACTGGTCATGTCTTAGCACTCAGTAGAGACTTAAAAAATAAATTAGTCCGAGTTTTAAGTTACAAAGAAAAAAAACTGAAAAAGAAGCAGAAATTAAGCTCCAAGAGCTGTTTCTAAGATTGATTTTACAAAAAAAATTAGCTTCTTGCACCTTTTTGAGAAACTTTGTTTTGATACCACAAAGACTAAAAGAGTACTTACTTATATGACATTCATGCTAGCCCTATCCTGAAAGAACAACACTAAAACTTTTCACACTTGGCAGCAGTATATCTGGTATAGTGTATCTCCACTTACATTATAATTCAGAGGTCCTTCTTCCTCTTGGAAGTTTCCAGGATGTTCAGGCTGTCAAAACTCGTTCCGGGAATCGCCTCAGATGGATTTGATTGCCGTTCAGAGCTACTTTAGTCGGTCTTTTTCTCTTTTGCTTAATTCATATTCCTTGGAAACCATAAGAGCCACAAGCCTCTGATGTTACCTGATCTTCACACACAGCCCTAGTGACAAACCGCATTGACCAGTTCTTAAGTTCAGGCGTTCAGTACTTATAGTGATTGCTTCAGACATTACACGTTGCTCCCGCTGGAGTATGACTATTTCCTTTCTTCTTCCTTACCACTCACGTAAGTAATTAAATCTCAGAACACTTTTTCTGTCTCGGCTGCAACCACCTCCTTTACCTCTGTATGACACACCCACAGTGGTGTTCACCAAACCACCAGAACCTCTCTCTCAGACTGGCCTACATCCCAAACTGGCACCTGCCAGTCCACACCTTCACCACAGCAAAGCATCAGCAGCTGCTTTTGTAAGCCCTTTGGAATGCAGCGGTCGTGGTTGCAAAGTGACTAATGACTTAACATTGTCGCAGGTGTTTTTCCTAGCTCAATTCCACCCACTCATCATCCAAAATGGTTCAAAATATTTTGTTCGTCCTTTTCCCTTGTTTCAGAGCCTTGAAATTGCCGTGCAGTTTGCTAACTTTCAGAGAAAAACATACTCTTTTATTTCATTCATCTCTTTAATAATTTTGTGTATTGTTCAAGTATCGCACTAGCATATCCTCAGGGTAACCATATTGCACCTTACACTTGTATTGTCGCTACTCTTTACTAGAAAGAGGACATCAGTGTAACTTCCACAAAAAATGTTGCAGAATCCCTTCTGCGCGTCTGTATCCAAGTAGGCACGCATTTAATTAGACTCATTAACTTCATGTGCACCTGAAGTGTTGCAGGGGAAGGGTGTTGCCTTCCTTTTAATTCCCCTAGAGGTCCCATTTACAAAGCTTCTCTAATTTCTGCTAGTGCAATGCACTTCACTTTAGCATAATCTGGTTGTTTTCACACATACAAGAGGCGTAAAAAGAAGTAATTAAGTGTATATCCACATTCTAAATCCAAGGCTATGCTTGAGCTTGAACTTCTACTGTTTGGTCTACGTGATGAGAGCTTCTGACCCTGGTGAGCCTTGAGGAACATCAGGAGGTAAAGAGAGGGTACCACTATGGGCCATTTTGTAGAGCCTCCCTGTAGGTCATCTCATTATATGTCCAGTAAGGTCTTGTACTGACATCATGTGACTGGCAGTGGAAAACTGGGTGTCTGCAAGTGCCCTCCTTAAGCAATTTTGCAGGCTACAAGGACAAAAGGAGTTTATTGCCAGTCTGAGCTTGGGCTGCTGATGTAAGAGTGAGGAGTCCCTATGGCAAGTCACAGGTACCCTGTGCTGTGTGGTGGAAGTGGGGGCACAGAACTGGCTCCAGGCACTTGCCAAGATGGTACTGGCTTCCTGACCCAGCAGTCCAAAGTGCAATAGAGCAGTAGTTTGGCTTTGCATTCACTTCATCTACACAGATCGTTTTCAGTCAGAGATTGACTTACTGTTGTAGAATTATTGGCCATAAACTAGGTCACTCACTGGGCTATACCTAGTTCACTTGTTCCTGGAACCCAGCTTTTGGCCTGTACCTATCCTCTCATAAAGGGTTTAAGTAAGCTTTACTAAACTTGAACTCTGAAAGATGACTTCCTGACACACAATCTATAGTGAAGAATTCTTAACTATTCTCAAGGTAAAATACCCTTAGACTTAAGACTACCCTCCCTTTGATTCCCAAAGAAGACCTTCAGCAAGTGCAAAATATCAGCATGTAAAAATGCCATGTATGTTGAGCTGGGCAATTATCTCAAGGTGTTTGTCAAATGGCTCTCAAATTGGACACCACCCAAATTCCTTCTGAACATTTCCTATGCCTCATTTGGTCACTATGATTTACCAAAAAAGGAAAAATGTCAGGACAGACTTTGCAGCAAAGCAGACAAAGCTAAATGACGTAAGTCGTGCAACTCATCCTGGCTACTTTCTAGTCATCACGGTTGCAGTAAGGAGAAACACCACTTTGAAAGTCCACTGTATAAGGCTCTGAATGTGTAAAAATGAGTTTATGAATGTTTGTGCAGACACATCTAGAGCCAGAAAGAATGATTTCCAAAGAAAACCAGACAAAAGTCAAACAAACAGTCTCTGAATAGAAGGTAAGATGCTCTTTTTAATAACGTGGACACTCACAACAGTAAATGAAGAATCAACTATTCCTCAGTTTATTTAAAATTACAATGTAAAATTTTAATGATATGATGTTGGTAACCCCTTATCACAGGAAGTGAGGTTTTGGTTTGCTAATTTTCTCATTGTTTTCTTATACAAGATTTCTTATGATATTTTGTTCAATTTATACACACACAGACCATTCATGTACATCTTCATGTTAGTCAATCACATTTACCATCTTAAAGTTCTTGATATCTGCAAATTTATCACAGGAGAAATTAACAAGTAGATGTTTGGGACCCGTCTCAAAAGGGATGAGTTTAAACTTTGTACTGGATTTCTCACTGGCTTTCAGTGGTGGTATGCTAAAAATAGGAAACAAAGGGAAAAATATAAGCTGTAAACAGGCTTATGCATCATGCTTGAGTTTCTTCACTAACCATCTCCCATCGTAAGTAAGAATCCCTACCAGTTCAGTGTAGGATGGCCATGCAAAGACCATACAGGACTTGGCTATCTGATATGTATTTAAATACTCAAACCCATGCATCAAGGTCTCTCACAAATACATTATGCAGTGACCCAGATAAGCACACAAAGGGGGACATGCTAGTATCACATGACATAAAACTTCATTGCAGAAGAGGGTGTGAAACATCACTGAATTATTAAAAAAGAATAATCTGAGATCATGAAGAATGTTACTAGAAACTCCTGAATTAGAATAGATTATAGCACCAAGAAAACCTCAGTGTTTACACAGCAGGAAATTATGAATGGCAGTTAAAATATTTTAAGCCAGTATATTTTGTAATTCTTGGAAACTCATGTTTATGGTTTTCCCAAACAGCCTCACCCTGTCATACTTTCTTGTCTTGCCTGAGGATAAAGTTGTATGTGATAGAAAACATGAGGTTGCTAAATTCCCTCAGGAGAGCTTATAATTTATGGGATAGACCATTCCTAGTTGCTCAAGTGCAAATGGCAATGTTAAGTTGCTATGTATGTTTGTTTGCTTGTGTTTGTGTGTGTATTCAGTTAAAGAGCACACAACTGTATCCCAGGTATTTTTTAGAAATAACTGCATTTGCTAGCATATGTCAAAATTTGTGTGCAATTTTGTATATGTACAAAGCAGGGAACAGTCTGAAAATTTAACTTTCTGTTTCTGTTGTGAAATACTGAAGGAAAAAGAGCAAGACAAGATACAAAAATCATCAAAGCATAAAAATAGGAACCTGGGATCTATAGTAAAAAGAACCTATTTTATTCCAGTCTTCTCATTCACCATCTCAACACCATCTAATAGTTTCTTGGCTCTGTTTATTAAACATCTAACATAATTATTTTGTTGAGTTCTGAAAGCAAAGCTTGAAAATCAGTGTGCCTGTAGTTCTTGTTTTGAAAAACTTTTTTTTTTTAATTAAAAAACCCAAACCAGACCAAACTTTTATTGTAATACTCACTATTTTTCCTATTCTCCTCCTGCCTGCCTTATGTATTTCAGCTGTGTTCAAGTTCCAGGCCTTAGTAAAGTAAATTCAATCATCTAAGGAGTAGCTGCTGGTCATGGTTTAGTCTGTTCTTTAAAAGCTGTCCTCCTTAGCTGTTGATTTATTGTGTCTGGAATAGCTGTGCATGAAGCATACTTGGGGTTGCACTTTTCAGAGGTACCACCCTTTGAGATCACAACTTGTGTCTAAACAATCTGTGTTCATTTTTGTTCCCAAAGCTGGGACACTGATGCATCTGCTTTTTACCTGTATGTCTGTCTGTTTGATGTAAATGCAAATTGTTTAGAAGGCTGAACACCCAGATTGGCACCTGCAGTCCATTTAATACAGTGGAAAAAAAAGATCCTGGTTCATATATGCTATAATATGGGTATAGTATGGACAGAAACAGTTGTGTTTCCTGTTGCTGGCCCTCTGATCAGAACAAGAAGGTTCAACATGTCTGGCCTGTAGCAGCATAGATAGCCTCAGCAAAATGTACTGCCTGGGTAAGCATGTATTTTTTGCTGGAACTGTGGGGTCCAAGTTCTGTCCAATTATGACAGCAATTACTTGACTTCCCAAACTATGGAGCCAAAGCCTAGCTTAGATGAAGAGCTGGTTCAAAGCTGTGTGCTTCATTACAAGATGTTACATTGACTGGCCTCCCAAGTTACAGCAAAAAGAAAATGCTGTCTCATCCGACTGTTCAGTTCCAAGTTATCCATGCCTATGTTCTTACTCATGTATCTTTAATAGCAGGAAGGAGGCATTTCTTGTACTTACGCTATCTCAAGGACTCCTCTGAGCAGGTCATTGCCTTCTACCTGCAGCACACAGTCCGTCACTTCCATATCAATAGGATTGGTAAATATCACTTCCACATCCACTTCTTTATTCACTTTTGCTTCACCAAGTACCTGTGCAAAGAAAATGCTTGAAAGGCCAGGTTCTCAGTATTCCTTTCTATCCAAGCCTTCTGAGTCATCAGAAGCGGAGATATTATGAGATGCTGTGGTGGACCATGGCAGAATGTGAGAAGAACATCTCTTCTGGGGAAGAAAGTGCTTGTAAGAAAGAGCTCATTTTCCCCTTTCTCTGCCACTGCAGTTAGAGCAAAGGGACAGAAATTTACCTGTATGTCGATGGCAGGATTGTCCAGGGTGATGTCTCTTTGCACTAGCACTTGAATCCCACCTTCTACATGACATAAAGCTGTTACCTGGATCGTGTTGTCTGTAGTTAACTGCTGTTGATACTCAGTATATGATATCTTAATGGGAAATTGTTTCTCTGGAAGAAAAAAAAAAGAATTGATACACACTTTTATAAGCCCACAGAGTTTCATACCTAATATTAGTATTTTCCTTCTATGCTGTGTCTGGGACTACAGTGGCCTTCAGCCATCACTGCCAAACTCAATTCATGCAAATCTATCAGTTTGCTATAGAGAGAAAGAGTGATTTCTTCAATGTTATCCCTCCTCCATTCCCTACTACCATATTGCCTGGCTTGTTTTCCTCCCAATTGCACTGAAAGATAAGACAGCTGGAGTTCAAGGAGTTTACCAGTGCCGCTCCATTTATTATGGGACATGCTTTGATAGGCCTCATCAGTCCTATTTGCTCATGATATACTGAGATGAGCTGAATGACGTCTTTACATTTCTTTTATCTTTCCTAGCCCTATCTGCTTTTTATTATGTGTTTTTACAGTAGTTTCCATGCTGTAATTCAAATCAAAGAATACTGGATGGGAAGGGATCTCCTCTGTCTCTGAATCTAGGCAATTCCACGGTTTTGGCCATTCGTACAATAAACTTAAAGTTCAGAAGAACTGTAGAGTAGCTATGCTGCATGCAAACACTGCAAGCCACAAAGTACTTTCTAGCAGTATACAGCAGATGAAAAATACAAGAAAAGATGACAAGTCACCAATGCAAAGTCCCACAAAAGTAAGCAAGAAAATGCAGGCAATGTGAATTTCCTAGATTCCTCCAGTAGCGAGACATTTGTTAACTACAAATCGTAGCAAACAGAGCATACCTCCAGAAGAAGGCAAAAATCTCTTTAAGTGGTCCCCATCATCAGATCTGGGGAAGAACCTCCCTGCTGACTGTAAATTCAGCCACTGGTTTAACACAGCCTGTGTGAGCACAAGACCACAAGGTGCCTGCATGACTGTAAGGCCATTAGGCACATGAACTCTGTCTTCACCAAGAGTCCAATTCCTAATGCTTTAGAGGAAGCTGATAGATCCCAACTCCAGAAGTCAAATTACATAGTAAAGAAATGAAATATTATTTCTGCTTCTCACTAGTGACTTGAAGCCTAAGATGAATACAATATAGTATCAGTTGTGAATCAATGATCTTTCCCTTCACTTTAGAAATGCTGATACAGCTATTATCCCAAGCTCTTAATGGTAACTTGATTTCATCTTTGCAACAATACTCATATTTAGGTAGAGAATTTCTTCCATAAGGCTATCAAATTCCATCTGAAAAAAAAACCATTTTAAAAAATCTGAGGTCCTTTACTCAACGGTTCTTCAATGCAAACTTTCTTTTCTGTGGAGTTTAGTGGGCTATTTCAGCTATTTTGATTCCTCACACTTTAATTCCATTCTAATATGCTAGTGGATGAGGTTTCTTGTTTCTGCTGTTAGCCATGTCCTGTTACCTTTCAGTAAGGCCCCTCATAATTGACCAGAACACATTCAGTTCATTTCTATGCTTTTATGTTGTCCTTATCTTTTTATGCAAATTTTGTTAAATTAAACTTCATGTTTACTCAGCATCACTCCTGAGATGCATTTTCCAAAATGTGAATAGTACTGAAGGAAATTATGGTGTGAAACATGCCTTTTTAATATGTTTATAAGTGCAATGTAATTTTTTCAGCCTTTTCTGCATATAAATTTAAGATTGCAGTTTGTTAGAGCTTTTTCCCCCAAGTTGACCAGCTTCCAATGCCCATTTACTGATAAAACAATTATACAATTACGATTAAAAGTTATTTGAAAAATCACCTTCCTTAGGAGACAGAGTGACAGGTATGGAGTCCTTCCAGATCTCATGAACTGGTCTTCTAGTGTACACAGTGCTCCACGCAGTCATATTTACATGAACAGTCTTAGCATCAGACTGTAAGTTTGCAAGAACCAGAATTAGATTGAGATCTTTGCCAACTTCTAAAGGGCCAGCCACCTTGAACTTCCCTGCGATGTCAGGCTTTTGATCAATTTCCTGTGGCGTTGGTGCTGTGGGATCAAATTTATCCTCAAGTCCCAGCTTCTTACGGGCTTTTTTAAAAATATCTCTTTCCTTTTTAGAGCCTGTCAGAGAGAACCATGAAAATTATCCTCAACAGTTAACGTGCATCTCTTATTTTACATGACTGCTAGAGACAAGCCAGCAGAACATAGTGTCTGTACTTACAGAAGAACAGAGCCTGTTTTCCACAGCCACACCTAATTTTCTGGATCTGCAATCAGTAATGTCGCTGCCCCTCCAATAGCATTTTTTTGTAACACAGAATCTTAAGTCCAAAGTTCCTCACTCTTCCCATTTCTATCCCTTTTATGGTTGTAATATTTAGAAATGTAAATTCTTATTTGCTAATACAGAAAAGGCCCCTAATACAAGGGAAGGCTGATGGCAGTGTGTGGTGGGTTGACTCCGGCTAGCAGCCTAACGTCCACCCAGCCTCTCACTCACTCCCCATTCCCACAGGATGGGGAGAAAACAGAAGGAATGCGAGAAGGCTCATGGATCAAGATGATGACAGTTGAACAGGAAAAGCAAAAACTGTGCATGAGCAAAGCAAAAAGAGGAATACATGCACTACTCCACATTGGCAGGCAGTGTCCAGCCACTTCCTGGAAAGCAGGGCCTCAACTCACGTAACAGTTGCTTGGGAATACAAATGCCGTAACCACAAATGCCCCCTCCGTTTCCTCCGCCTTTCACTGAGATTTTACTGCTGAGCACTAGGTCATATGGCGTGGCATACACCTCTGGTCAGTCGGGGTCAGCTGTCCTGGCTGAGTCCACTCGCAGCCACTGCCCACCCACAGCCTACTCACTGTGGTGAGGACGGAGCGGGGAGGAAGAGAGAAAGCCTCCACACTCTGCGTGTACTGTTCAGTAATACCCAAAACGTTGGTGTGTTATGAATGCTTTAAGCGGGTCAGCTATGAAGAACATTAACTCCATCCCAGCCAGAGCCAGTACACAATGGAAGCAAGTTATTTGGGCTCTGCTTTATCGTGCTTTTCACCCTTCTGATACATATTTCCAACAGCAGTGTTCGTTCTTTGCACTTGCAAATTCAGTTCATGATTGTATTTTTTTTTCTGCACAATCAAACACAAAGGTCTGACAAGTTTACATGCTGTTTGACCCTTTCACAGAGTTGCTTTTCCTGGGCCTAAGTGCTGATTTAGCTTAGGTTTCTGTAATAGGCCTTTCATCCTGCTGTCAAATAACTGGGCTGTAAACTTAATTCTCACAAAGCAGAGGCAGTCAGTACACATTAGTAATAGGCAAGCGAACAGTGAATGCTTTACTCAGAGATATTTGAACTTGCCTTATTTAGGTCCCATGAAACAGCTCCATATCAGAAAGGGCAAGGCAGTATTTTTTACTCTTTACCTACTCTTCCCCTTTCTGTTAAAACTGAATAAACCGAGTATAAATTTGGCTTCTACCTTATAGATGCCCAAAATTGCCCACTAAGAGACTCCTAGCCTAAAGTTTATATATGTTTGGGAATGAAGCAGATATGTAACCAGAAGAAACAGTGGTTTTGTTTACCTTCTTCATATTTATAATCATTGGTAACATCTACACGATCATCTCTACCAACTGCCTTTGTGCTGATGAATTGGCCAATTACAGTAGACTTAGAGAACATTAATGTTTTCTTTCCAGTTGCGGGGTCATAATTCCAGTACATGCAGTCTGCATTTACTTCTGCAAATACAAATGGGCAGTCATAGTCCAGATCTACATCTCCTTCTTTGATGGCGTTCCGTGAGGCAGGACCACATTGATAAATTCCTATGGCATCAAGAAAAAATAATTTAGACCTAATCAACTTTTTGACAGTAAGCAGATTACTAGACAGATACTTATCAATGACTCTAGACTTGCCCAGTGCTGTTGTCCCATTCTATCCCTTTCATCCACATAGACCCTCATACCAGGCCAGTCATTAATGTATCTTGTGTTTACTCTGAAGGTACACTTGATGTATTTTATATTATCTCTTGATTTTCAATAGCTCTGGATACCTGCATTGGAAATATAGGAATTGCTGCAAAAAACTGCTCCTAGAAGTCTAGTTTGTTTCTTGGCATCCACAGATTATCTGAGGCTTTTCTAATGCAATAGATAAAGTATTTTCTTCTGCCACTCTATTTCTGAGCAGGATAAGAAATTACTTTTATGGCGGTTTTACTGTTTTTTCCTCTCTCTGAAAGTGACTGACTTTATGATTTTTCAACATGATTCCTGAAATAAAATCTGTGTACCTCCACTTTCCTCTTGGGGAGTTGCATCCAGAACTTGCCATCCACTGTATGAGGGGCCCAAGTCACTGCGGGAAAACCAGCTTTCATTCCAGACATGGAAATTCCTAGGTGCAAGAATGAACAAAGTAAACTACTAGTATGTGTTTCTAAATTCCTGTTCGCATCCATTAATCAGCCATCTTAGTTAAATGTGTTAAATGCCTTAATTTGCATAGGTTCTTATCTGAGACTAACCCCTTCCACCCTGATCCTGACTATATTAACTAGATAGGAGCTGAAAATTGCATTGTGGAACAGACATAAATGTTCAAGGGGGGAAAGCAAATTTGTAAAATTATATAAAATGTCTTGAGCCTGTTTTTCTCCGAAAGTTCTGAGCATGTGCACTTCCTTAGTTTTAGCTGTTTTCCTTACAGCACAATGCTACAGTTACACTTATCACTTATATTTAGAAGGGGTCCAGAACAAGCGGGGGAGTAAACAAGGCAAAAAGTGAGGGACTGCACCTGTTCTTTGCTGAATGCAAGCTTGTTTGAATTGCATTTGACGCTTAATAGTGGCAGTAATTAAATTATTTTCACTGCAAATGATGTCAATGGAAAAAAAAAACCAGGGAAGCTGGTTCTGTTGAACTTTTAAAGTTTAACATGAACTGTTTTTGAAGAATAGCTCCAAAATAAGTCAAGTCCCACTGTTTGATATTTCCAGTGTAATATCACAAATTTGCAGTCATCTGTGGCATTGTAACTGTAACTTTGCCTGCCCTGGCTTCAATTAGCTGTTGCAAGTCATGTCACAGTTCTCTGTTTAACTGAGAAAGAGTGAAAACACCAAGTTTTTTAGTATTATTTTGTAGTATTTTTTTATTGATCCTCTGTGTGTGTAATTGTTTTTAAGGCAATTTTTAAGAAGGTAACAAAGCATTTGTCATTAGAATCTGTACTCTACCCCTGAAGACTCTATAGGCATTGATAGGTCCTACTGTTAAATATCATAGAGCCTTACCATATGCTGTCAGCTGCCCTGTCCAAATGATTTCCAGACGCATCATAAAACTCATCTACACGCAGATTTCCATCTGCATCATGGGCAGAGCTGAAGTTTGTAATTGTACGAGTGGGAATCCCCAGACATCTAAGCACTAAAGAGCAAATAGAAAACCATAGTAAGAAAGCAGTATTTCTGGAATATGAAGTTTCATATAACATACTAATGTCTTGAAAGACTTCCATGTAGGAAGTATTACTAGTGCTTCTTTTAACAGAATCTGTGCAGTGTCCATTATGTGCATGACATAAAACATACCTGTAGTCAATACTGCTGCAAAAACCCAACATTGTCCATATCTAACAGGTTTGAATCCTGATTTCTTCCAGTTTTGCAGGATTTCGCCACTTCCAGTCCAGCTGCTTGGACTTTTCCCACCGTCATAATTTCCACTCCAGTTTCCTAGTAGCACCCCTTGGTCATCATTGGCGTTGACCTGTAAAAATATTCACTAAATTTATGATGAGATAAATTAAGAGTTTACAACAGATGTAGTAGCAGTAGGGGAGAAAAGCCTTGAATGACATTTTAGTGGACAGAAGTCACTGCTTCATGCAGCTGGTCTTCAGGAAGAAGCCTTATCCTTTCAGGGGAATGAAATATGTGTCCTCTCAAGAAATGGAGAGCATTTAATCACTATTTCTCCCACCCAAGTACAGTAGCACCAGGCAAGAAGGCAAACACCAGTTTTCAGTGAACCTTCCTGATGTGAGGTGGCAACTTTACCATTGTATCATTGAATGTCATGATCAAAGCATATCATGCAGCTAAGCTTTCAGAATGTGCCTGGATCATGATGTAGTAAGCCCTCAGCAAATTTACATTAAATTAGGGGAAGTGGCTGACACAACAAATGGGGCACAGTCACCTGGTAAATCTTGGGTACAGTGTCAACAGAAACTCGTGAAGTTCAGGAAGAAAAGGTGTAGATTTCAGAACCTGGGGCAGAATAACCCCATGCATTGGTACAGGCTGGGAAGCAGCTGGCTGAGTGGCAGCCCATCTGAAAGGGGTCTGGGAGTTACAGCAAATGCCAGATTGAATTTGAGCCAACAGTGCTCTCTTGTCGTAAACTGAAAGCCCACGCTAGGCTACATTGGGAAAAGTGTGACCAGGAGATTGAGGGAAGCTGTTAACCCACTTTAATTATCCCTACTGAGGCTGTGCCAGGAGTCCTGTCTCCAGTTTCGGGTCCCTCAGTTCAAGGGGATGTTGAGACACTGAAGAGGGCCCAGGAGGGAGGGCTACCAAGATGGTCAGGGGCTGTGGAACACACAATCTTCACGGAGAAGTTGAGAGCACTGGGCTAGTTCAGTCTGGTTAAGAAGGGGATAAGGGGAATGTCATAGTAGCTTACAACTACTCGAATGGAACAGACTAAGTTGTCAGAGTCCAACTTTTCTCTGTTCTGGCAGGTTATATAACAAGAGGCAACAGCAGAAAGTTGTAGCTTGGGAAAACTGTATTTGACATAAGAGAAAAGTTCCTCACTAAGAGGGTAGTGCAGCTCTGGACCGGTCACCCAGAGAGGCCATGAAACCTGCATCCTTGGAGATTTTCAAGGCAGCCTGACAAATCCATGGCTGAGCTGATCTAGTACCACTGTACTTCCACTTCAAATGGGAGGTTTGGACTAAAGACCTCCAAGGGACTGGTCCTTCAACATACCACCCTGTGTCTTATACTTTCGGTTTGACTACTGGGTATCAAAGTGATAAGTATCAGAAATACCACAGATGAGATAAATCTAGCAGGCTCAGATCAGACAACCACCTAGGTGTTTCTCTGGCCCATGTTTCTGGTGCATACAAACAGTGGCCTAAAATTTTCTGAGGAGTGTCTTCATACTTACTTTCACTGACTACTTTAAAAGAACAGTTAGTAGTTTGGACTTTTTGAACATGTTGCTTACCATTGCACTGAGAACACGGCCCAGATATTTGGGGTCATTTCGGTGAGATACATCTGTGGCAGGATCCTGACGATAGTTTAAGCTTCGATCCAGCATGGAAAGGCAAATATTGAGAATATCTTCTTGAAACTATATTATAGAAATAAGTTAGTGTTTTGGAAACACAGATTACTCTACTAAAAATTGGGATAAGTAAAGCCATATAAGTGTTTAATTTTTTTTAAATCACTAAATGAAGTGATTTTATATTACCATATAAAAATGCAGCCTCAACAACCTGTGAAGATTAGAACTCAAAGAGCTTTTAAAAACTTGGAATCTGTGGACTTAAGGCCAGGACTTTGCCTCTCAGCATTGCTACAGTACTTTACTACCCAGCACACACTAAGGTTTCTGCTGGCTGCACCTCCGAGTCCTAGGTCATATCACTGACTAGTCAATTACAAATCCTCATATTAATCAGTATAACAGGTCTTGGCATGAGTTCTGATTTCAATACCAGACTCCTGCTCTTCAGAGGCATATGTGATAAACTGGAAAAAGCAAACAAGCCCTGGTCACCCAGTTCATGTGAAAACCAGAGCACCCAACACTGTCTGACATTTCAGTGCTGCATTTACCTGGCCAAAGTTCCATCCAAAGCTGTTGATATGATTTTTATTGCCCGCAAAAATGATGCCAAACTCTTCTAGCACATATTCATCACACTCAGCCTTGTTAGGCATGAACACATCATCACCTGAAAAGCCAAAACAAGAGGTATGTACAACCACAGCAGGCAAAATAAAACAAAACCTCAGGAGCCTTAGTCTCCGTCAATAAGAATGCTTGCAGATATCCACCCTTTGCTGTTCTTGCTGTTATAAACAGATCGTGAAACTCAGGATTTCCTATAATTAGAGACAGGGGTTGGGGGTGTCTGAGTGAAGACAGAGGTATGACACTGTCAAATCTGGGACAAGATGGCAGCTGGTAGATATGACTCTTTTCTTGGTTCTACAAAAGACCAGACACGCTCTTCTAAACTTGTGCAGAAGTAGGGAAGCTCTGGCAAAAGCAGAACTTAATATTTTAGGGCAGGGAGTTCTGCAGTAAGTACATGATACAGAGCTGATTTTATGTACCAGAAGGTCCTAAGAAACTGTTAAAGTCTTTTCTTTTCTCACAGATATATTATGTCATGAATGTTCAGCCCCCCATATTAAATGGAGAAGCTGCAAATATTAATGAAGTTACAAGAAACTTACTTATTTCAGGGGAAATTTGACATGTTCATACCTGAAGACCAAGGGTTAAAGAGCAAAACAAAAGTGCCAAGACTTGCTGGAGAGGAGCTGTCACTTGAAGTACTTCGAACACTCAGCTTGTAACGTCCAATGACAGCATTAGGTGGGCTGGAAATGGAGATGCTCACAGAGTTGGAACTGGTAGACTGTAGAACTGCACTCCAGCTCTCCTTGCTCACTGTGCTGGAGATACCAAATGTGGCCTGGGTCTTAGCCAGCTTTGAGGGTTTTGGACCTTTTAAGGAAAATTAAAAAAACCATTTTTTTCCTCAGCTTGCTGAAATAGAGGGTTAGTCGTCAACAAACTCATCAGGGATGTAACCCTCCCCTCAGATGAATTTGTGCCGTATGTTGGAAACTGAAGGAAGCTATCACTGCTAGCTGAGATGGGAGTAATACAACAAACACCTCAAACACTTCCATGGCTATGTGACCCAGCGTGTTGGCTCTGAGGTATTATCTTGCTGCCCTATAGAGCATATCAGCCCAAAAGAATGTCACAAGGCAGCATTACTCTTTCTGTGAAAGAAGTTGGGAGCCATACCTGTTTCCGCGATGAATGTTAAGTTTTGCTCAGGCTGTTCTGTTCCATTGAAGGTGACAATGAAGGCCTGTCCTCTCCTCACAATCAACTCTTTGCTAGAAAATTTACTTGTGTGGTGATCTCTTGCATTTTCTTTCAGGTGCCAGTTGGTACTTGGCTGCGTTGCAGCTATGAAAAAGTGAGAAGTGCAAGAAAACTTGAGGGTACATCCAAGGAGGAAGGAGCACAGACACACTTTATAAGGAGGAAGAAGCAGACACACTCTCAAGAATTGCGTGTTGCTTTCTACAGGTAACTAGTACCCACGTGAGGTTTCCACCAAAAATAGAAATCATTTATTTGTGAGCTTTTTTTGAGAGAGACTCCACCTTGCATAGACTGTTAGAGATTATCTGCATAAATAAATATAGAAGGAGTAATATATCTGGTACTAAAGAAAAACCAGAAAGGCATTTAAGAGGAGAGAACCCTGAGAGAACTGAATACTTGTGAGTTACTTGGATAAAGAATCTGGCTGAACTCAGGTAATTCTTTCAAGGTGCCATCCATTCCAAGACATGGCGTTATACTAACCGAAGCACAGCCTTGCTGCCTCTGGGTAAGAAATAAAGAAACCTGATTGAGCTGAGAAACACTTCTGCATTTTAAACCATGACATGTGATCTCTAGCCCCATTTATGTGTCCTGTACCTCTGATACGACTGACAGCTGCTATCTGTTGGAAGCACCTAACAAGAATATGTTGATGGACACTGGGCTGTCATTTGGCAGTGGGAGAGATGGCAGAATTGGAAAGAGAACACTACTAAAATAATCCATGCGAAATAACGTGTTGCAGAAAGCTCTTGCATGTGAACTATGGCTTCAGTCAGAGGCCAAAGAATAGGCATCTGAGATTGGTTTGGCTCTGACATCATCAGAGCCTATGGAGCATCCTCTAGTAGAAGATAGCTCAATGGTTTAAATGAAGTGCAGAAGTACAGAAGAAAAAAGAGATTATTGTTTTTCCTAAGGCCACTATGTGCTTTTTAAAAATATTTTTATTATTCTCCATCCCCCCTGCAAGTGGGAGAATAGGAAAGAGTAAGAGTGTAGTCCGTAGTAGTGGAACACAGCTGTCCTGTGCCATTACTGAGTAAAAAATCATTATCCCATGTTCAACCAGATTTATTAGTGTAAAGATTTTTTTGCAGCATGATCTTAAGTTTATCAAGTTTAGGCAAGCCTTGAAATAACTCCATTAGTAGTCTTAGCAATGTAGTCACAGTTCAAATGGGGGGAACACCTTTTTTTACAGTATTGAGCCAAGCAGCACATACTTTGATTTTTCAGGAACGTACCTACTTTAAAAAAAAAACATCTTCAGAAACTTAGCAATGTAGGACATCTATTGTAGAACAAGCTGAGGGGTGGGGGATATTTTTCTTTAGAAAGACAGGAGTTATCTGGCAAGGTTGGAAAAGCAACATGGGACCATTTATAATAATTATTAAACTGGTCAATTTGCATATGTATATCAGCATGTAAGCAAAAAAAACCCCAAACCTCACTGCAGCAAACAAACCACCAAAAAAAAACCCCAACCCTAAATTTTGGTATTCTCTCTGCCTTAACTCCAGGTTTCAACCTTCTCTGCTCATTGTAGCCTCCCTCAGCCTTTGCAATGATACCTTCTTCAAGTTCTGCTTTGCTTCTTTTTCTTATGTCAGATTTATCAGTCTCTCATTTGCACTTGTCTGACAATTTCAAATAGCTGCAGGCTTTCCCTTCCTTCCTGTTTGCAAAATACAACATTTTTACATCAGATAATATGCCTGTTTGCCCAAATCTCATTCTGATAAGCTTGCTTGTCCTATGCGCACAATAAGTGAAAAAATGCAATTCCTGTGAAAATTCTTCTCCTAACTCTTGATGAAAGAATTTCCTCTTCCTTTTTTTTCTTGGATCAAAACTCTTTAGAGAAGTAGTGATCTTTCAGTGTCCATTACAGAACTGAATATGAGGTATGGATGTAAGAAAATAACACAGAGCGCCACAGAAGGGGCTTCCCCCCGTGCTCACCTTGGCCCATATCTGATCAATACGTCCTGTATAAGCAGATTCTGGAGCTTTCCTCTGAATGGCCTTCTCTACTTCTGTTGGTCAAGGAATGGCTGGTGCCTTTCACTTCTTTAAAAGTCTAAGTGTAAAGTTGCCTGTTTGCAATATTTCCTGTGGGGGTGGAGCTTGAATAGCCTTCTTTGCTCCCCAGCTTAACAGGCTGGCCATTTGTTAAGAGTTTCTTAATGTATTTAAATTTCTAAGAATTTCAGCATTTAGTTGCTTTTCTTTCTGTTATAGTGATAAAATTATGGGAATAGCAGAACTCCTTCTCACATCACATTGTTTTTAATTTGGAATACTTCATGAGCAATATTTACAGTGACTTTTTCTTTAAATTAATTCAGTGAATGCATTGTTTTCCTGGAGCTGCTTTTTTAGTTTCCACTGCATTGTAGTAATTGCAAAACAATGACCAAGCTATTGCCTCTGCCCCAGATTTAATCAGGCCAAATTTAAAGAACTGATTTTTCATTTATCACATAATTACTGTTTAACAACATTAAATAGACAATCACTCCATGTCATATTTGCATGACACACTACGGAGAGGATAGGCAAGTACAGTGTGACTTGTGATAAAATAGCTATCATTGTTTTCAACTGGTACGCTACTATTTTTTTGATAGGGTATCTGTGAACATGCAACTGGCAATGCCGATTTGTGCACAAAAATCTTTCGCTTAATTTCAAGGAGAGTAATTTTTGCTTATGCTTTGCAGGCGGCTCCACTTTCTGTTAAGAAAGACTAATTCTGATACTTTTATGAAACGACCTGTAAAATTTTATGTACTCAATGCAGTCTTAAGGATGCCTCTGAGTGATACCCATTAAGCTGGACTAGCCACAGCTATACACCTTCTCAAATGCAGAGTTTTAATTGGCTGGGCTTAGTATTCAGAAGCCCAAGTTGTTCTTTTTTCAGGTTTGGATCACATTTGGAAATTCTAGAATCAGAACTTGCCCAACCCATTTCTTATACAGACATATTTTTTTCATATTTCCTATTAAAAAGTGTTACTAGAAGGAACAGTTTTTAACTGTGTATAATTCAGACTGCTGCTTTGAATCTCTGTTCATTAATAATATGCAATGATAAGAGGGACCATAGTTCTATCACACACAAAGCCTAATTGTGATTTTTAAAATGATAGGACTTTAATTCTTAAATTTAAAATTTCTTAGAATTGTATTTTAAAATGCTAAGTCCAAACTTTAGAGGTTTTGGATGTTAAGGTACACTCTCCTACCCATACTTTTAAATTCTCTTAAATGACACACTAAGAATTTTCAGAATAAATTTGCTTTAAGATTTCAGCCTATCCTTAGATATGTAGCAAACCATTTCTCTTTGATAGAAAGATTAGTTACTGTTGAAAGGAAAAAAAAAAAAAAGTCATTGATTATTCACCAAATAGCTGCTGATACTTATTTGGTCACGTTTCACCTTTTTTTGTGTGACAGCAATAGTGTGCTGAATATCATTGTCCTATAGGTCAATGGCATAATTGGTTTTGGTATTTGATGGTATGATAGTATAGTTATAAACAGCATGTGCCAAAAAGCAGATACAGTCCATTTATTCTGGAAGACAGTATGGCAAGAAGAACACGTTGCGTCTATTGCATCAGCTTCTGGTGTTTATACCCAGCTCTAGCTAAGTTGCCTTGCAGGCCTCTTGCGTGCTTTGTTTGTAAAACGGATGAATGATACATACTGGACCTTTGGATTAAACGTTACAGGTGAAGATTGAGAATGAGGGTTGAATTAATGAGAAATATTAACACTAGTCAGAATACTAGTCAAGCAGAATGCATCTGACCCAGACAGCTTCCTGTAAGCCAAGTAGTATTTGCAGAGCTTGTATGGTGGCTGTAAATGTAAGGATTGCACAGGTAGGTGCTTGAAACTCTGGTGGATAGCAAGAGAAGATTCTTTTGGATCTCAGAAAAGGAAAGCTCTAAGCCATCTTAGTATTTTGATCATGTACCCAGCATAAGCTATATCAGAATCATCTTTTGCAAACCGGTTCAGTCATATAACTCATGACATCCTTTTCGAGTGATACCCAGATTTCTTCCCTCACTCCAGTAACTGTGTTAAAGAAATTAATATATAGGATGGAGAGTTCAGCATTGAACAATGAAGGACATCTTTTGTAACAGACTAATTCCCCTCAGTATTACTTTCTCTCCTTTTTTGCATTGTTGTTCTCTTCCCCACCAACTCTGCATGAATCTGCAATGACACTTGAATTCTATTAAATGTCACCTATGATTAATTGTGCCTTTGTGTCAGGATGGGAAATCAGTCCCCAGAATAGCCTATCTGCTCCTTTATTCTTTCTGAGTGCAGCTCTTCCTTGCCTACCCCTAAAGCACCATGCTGCAACTGTATGGCCATGACTCACTGGGGACCACCTCAGAACCTTGAGAAGTTTGGGCTATTCTGTTTCCCCTTGCATTCCCTTGTTGTATAATTAAGCAAGGAATTTCATCAGCAAAACCCACTCCTGCTATCCTAGATACAGAAAGTTAAGTGTTTTTCTACAGCTATACTGTATTTGTGAACCACACTAGGGAGAGTCCTGGGCCCCTAAAACAATGTTATGGACTGACTCGCATCAGCACTCTTCAGGACTAGAACCCCCTGATGTAGATTGGTCAAGTCCATATGGAAAAACATTTGGCTGAGATCTCTTCTGGGCCCTATATGTTGTCCAAGACAGATTTTTTGTTTTCTGTCTTCGTCTTCCATTCACAATGCCCCAAATAGCAGGGGCATTTTGAATGGAAGCCTGCAGCCCGCTGCAGCCTGAAGCCTTCCTGAAGTTCCTAATAGTTTCTGAAGTTCTCCCAACAGCCAGACTTTAAAGGCAGCCAGACTTGGCAGTGTCAGCTCCCATATTGTCTGTGTAAAGTAGGCTGCCCTGTTAGCTGGGCTCAGATCTTCTCTTGGGATCCTGGCTCATTCCAGATGAGATAGCTCATTCCAGAAGGGAGTCTGACAGTGACATAGTAGTGACATGTACTAATATGTGAACTTCAAAAACCACCATGGGACCAGTACACAGGCATAAGCCAAACTGACAGCGCAGAGACTGGGATGAGCTATGCTAGGATCCCCAGACAGCTCGCACATAGTCACACACAACCTGTTATTTAGAGCCTATTATATTTAAATGTATTTTCCTACCTCTCCCACTTATGCACACATCTCTTCCATTGGAATGGAGTAAAGACATTATTTGTGAGTTTTAACTTCTAGCTACCGCTGCACACTCATCCGCAAAGAATACCTTTTTGCAAGCTCCCATCACTATGTCCCTCTGCTCATTTCATCTAAGAATCCAACACGTTGTCCCATTCTGTGGGCAAGTGTTCTTAATTCTAATACACAAACAAGATGCTTGCACATGTGACTCATGCCTTAGTTGTAATGATAGTGAAGCTTAAAAGTGACAGACAAAAGCTGAGACAATTATTTTGAGTGTGAGACTGTGAAAGAAATTGATGAATCCTTAGTAGCAGTGGTGTGCTGCAGACTACGAAAACCCTTAAAAAAAAAATCACGTTATCAGATTTATAGGATCTTTTTAGGTGCTTTTCCCTTTTCTTTACATACCACCTTCTGGCTTCTGTTCAAGTAGATCCATTAGAGATTGGGCCATGCATGCATAAAAACTTTTGGGGAAAAAATTGTGTGTATTTGCAGATGTGTGTGTCAGGGGGGCAGGAGGAGAGCGGGGGAGAGAGAGAGAGGTAGTGAAAACAGTTATGTGCACACACACCTACACACAGATCCTCGCAGTTTTTTACATTAAAATTGTGCATGGCACTGTGAAGAGCATCCCCGGGCACTTTTGACATCTCCAACTGAACTTGAGCTTGGATATTTCTTGGGCCCTGGGTATTTCACAAGCAAGTGCTGACCATGATCAGCAAATACCAGTTTGTTTGTTAAATGCTGCTATTGCTTCTTCCATTTTGTGCAGTGAGAAAATTGTGGTTTAGAAGGACAGAATGGTGTATGACAGTTTTTAAAGAGGAAGTTTTTAGGGATCACCTTGCTAAAATGTCTTGGCTAGATTATTGGCAAATCATTGCTTAAGAGGAAGTGTTACAATGCAGAAACAATTGGTTTGTGGTTTTTTCCCCCATTGCTGTAGATGAAGGTTTTTACTGTCCACTTCGCTGTATAGTTCTTTTGTTAGAAAGAAGGATTTTTCTACTCAGTCCAATCTTTCAGCTTGACCTATCAAATTGTGTTTTGCCATTTATTTAAGCTCTGCTCAGTGGAGCAGATTTATGAGGGAGTCAATAGCCTTATGCCCAGCATATGCACCTGATTCCCTCCCAGCCTATGTTCTGCTCTTAAACAGGTAAACATTTAGAAGATATTACACTTAGCAGATGCATTGAGATAGTCATTAACTAAGCACCATCAGGCCAGGCAAACAGCAGACGCTGTTGAGGGATGCTAGCACAAGTAGATGAGGTCAATAACATGAATTATTTCAAATAATATTGTATGGAGGAACACTTGTGTCCTAAGAGTTCATGCAATCAGTTCTCCTAAAACTGTGAGAATGGGGTAACCATGCCTCTTTTAACCTCCATGAGGGGAAAACAATGCCTGTCATTTCTTCACTCAAGCCTCTGCTCTATGGATGGTTGTTTTTTATTAATCTCCTGAGCTTTTCAAGCCTACGTCACATAAAACCAGCACAGCATGAGCTCTATGCCTAGAAGAGGTAAAGTGGCGTCATCTGCACTCAGGCCTTACTATACATTTTTACAGAGGTCCCAGCAAGTCAGGCCTAAGCGAGAACATGGCCAACCTTGCTAAAGTGTATTGATTTAGTATCTTTCCTTCTAAGACCTCACTGCTGTACATCTGCTTGCTTTGTCTGTATTTTGAAGTGCCTTTGCCTTTCACACCAGTTTTAACAGATAGTTAAAATGGTATTGCAGTTTGCTGACTCTGAATCTACAGGAAGGAATCTAGCCTGTACTCTATTCTTGGCACAAATATTCCCATTAACACACGATTCATTCTTACCTGAACTACTCTCTGATTCATTAAGTTTCATGCTAAAAGATGGTTTGCAGTTTGCTGTAACTTCTGCTCTATTTGCAGTTTTATAATATTTAAGTCCAGCATGATAAAGGATGGATTATCTTCTTTTCTGTGTTCGTGTCTTTTGGAAAATTCAGGAAAGAAAAATGCTGAAACAACCTATTCATAATCTCAAAATGTAGTGTACTCCAACAATTCAGAACCCTTTACAAAACATAACCCCACAGAGAAAGCTAACATATGGTACATAATTCAGTTGCCCATTCCTTATGCACAGAGAGACTTTTTTTCTTTTTTTTTTCCTTTTCTCCTTTTTTTTTTTTTTTTTTACTTACCAGCCATGCTTCCTTGCTCCTCTGTGCCTTGGACTTTGTATTTCTGTGAGCAACTGTAGGCCTGTATGATAAGACTTCAAGCTCTGGTTGTGTGGCAGCATTTATAGAGAAAACTTTAGGCCTCTCCTTATGTTCAAACCAATTATAAATCACATTAGGTGGGTGAGGCAGGTAAGTCATACCAGTGGGCATGTAAACTTCCTAGTGACCATATATTAGCTCATGGGTTTTAACACATTGCACTTATGCAATTCAGGCTATTTATCCAGAGGGTTGACTGAGATGCTTAGAAAAGTACAGCATTTAATTGCATACCTGGAATCCAGAATTTCACATACAATGATGCATCACTCGGGAAGGGATATTTTTTGAGTCAGTATGAATTAGTATCTTTTCCCAGTATGATCCACAGATGAGTATTCATGCAATAAAAGTATATATTCATAATAAAATTCATAGGGTTCCCTCCCTATGAGTGTACTCATAAGTCTGGAAAAAAACCCCCAAATTTTCATTTACCTCATCAGTCATTTTTGGGGGATCACCACAGTAATGCCTTTATGTCAGCCCCTCCTTAGAGTCTCTGTGAATTATACTAATAGTATTAATGCTGTAAATATAATGTAAGCTACTATTAACTTGATAAACCACTGAATGCTGAATAGCTCTGAGGAGTGCATGTCAAGTGGTAACTCTCCCTGCACAAAGAGAAACTTCATCCTCATAAAATAAAACGCTTATTTTGTAGCAGGTATAAATTACAACTATAATTTATGCTTCTATGGTGGTTAGTCATCTAGTTTCTGACTATAAAGACACAACAATAAATGTTAAAATACTTTGATCTGCACATATAGGACATTTTATAGATACAAAGAAAATGAATCTGTTAGCATGGCCTCACAGTATTTCTTTTTTTCAGGCTAATTCTTCATTTTACGTTATCAGCCCTCTAGCAATTTGATCATGGATCTCTCTCTCTCATTCCTTATACAGGAACTTCCATTTCCTTACACTTACACAGATTTGAATAAGGTATTTTGTCTCATTTTATTATTACTTCATCTCACTTATCTACAATGAGGAGAAGAGACTGAAGCAATCTCAGGAATGTTAGTGCTTACCTTGAAGAACTTGAAGGGCGGAAATTTCATAAGATCAGAAATGGGCAAGCACAGTATCTATGTATAAAATGGGGCAAGAGGCATGAGAAAGAGGTGAGAAATTATAGTTGACATCAAGTAGTTTGGTGTCAATTCCTGGAAAATACCGAAATAGATAAACTTGTTAGCATCTAGAAGATGATTAACAGCTAGCATGGAGTTGCCAAGAAGTCAAGCCCATCTAATTTTTTTTCCTTGACAGACCAATACACCAGAGGACAAGTAAGGAGCGTCAGCTATCATACATACTGACTTTGATTTGCAACAAGATACCACAAGGTATTTTCGTAACTGCACTTTGGAAACAATGATTACACAAGATTTCTATTAGTTAACTGCATAACTCGTAAAAAAACAAATGCTGCATTGTTTCAATGGATCACTGTCAAACTAGAAGGGCATAGTGACTGAAGCACCACTAAAAGCTGCCTTGGAGTTTTGATGTTTGTTAAATATGCTCTTTCTGTTGTTAGTAAGACTTCAGCTGAAGTACTATGTTAGCCCTGGGCTAACCTCAGCTGGATAATGTCCAGAATACAGAGAATGGAGAGCTTAAAAAAATTAGAGGATAAAGTAGGATCAGTCTAAAACAGACAACTGCAGAGATATGGTGATGATTTTTGAAAAAGGTGAAAAGTGGTTGTAGAAAGAGGAGACCAACTGAGGAATCATGGTCTTAAAAACTTTAGTCTTTGACTAAACACACTGAAGTGAAGCATAAAATAAAAATGTTGGCAGTGAAGAAAAGTACTCAGCTAGACCCTTTAGGTTGGTTGTAAAAATGTTACATCATTTTTTCCATGGAGATTAAGAATGGACTGAAGGCACGTTTGTCAAGGATAATATATATGTGTGTAGTTGAGCTGTCCTTGGGAAATTTATTTTGATGTCAAAGCTGTGACAATGACACTTTTTCCCCCTGTTGCTTACTCTCGGTACTTGACGCTGAACTGTGTGATGTAGAGAGGGCCTTAGCAGGGAAACTACATATTCTGCGTCCAGTGTTGATTCAGTCTCATTTGCCTTGCTTTATTGCTGTGACTGACTTAGAGTGAATAAACATTGCATTGTGTCCTATGGTGAAGGGTTACCAAGTTCCTGACTAATATGACACACAAGCCTGCAGACTTCTTGCATGTCATGTTCATCTTAAGAACTGCTCATTTCAAAGAAGTAATAGAATGTTTCACATAGAAACAGAGAGATGTTAGCACTGTATCTGTCCAGTGTTGCATCAGTTGAGATTCCTGTTTCTGCCAGTATAAACCAGTTCACAAGAATCACCAGGAAGCCCCACAGCAGTCTTTCTCGATTATCTTGTGAAGGGAAAATCTGTCCTACATTCAGTCACTTGGGTACTTGTTCCCTGAAAGACGGAATTTACGTAAGTGACCTGAAAATAACCACATCTTTTTTCTTGTGCAGAGAAAAGCTGCCTCCTTTTTTAGAATCCATTAAAGTTCATTGGTTTTTTTGTACCTTAGAGCAATGAGTTTCACACGCTAATTATGAATTGTGTAAACAATGTTCTAAATATTTCCTTTCTTCATTTAAGATCCACTAGTTCTTACATTGTTGGGGTTAAAAGATACCCATGGCTTTGCTTCACTTTATTGTTCAGTGCTTTGTATTGCTCTAGAATATCATGTCTTATGATATGATATTATAATCCTCCAAATTACATAATTTCAGACTTCAGTCTCTTTTCATGCTGATATCTTAGTTTGAATATGTGATGCATTTCTGAAACTCGTTCAATTTCTTCTGTGTGCTTTTTGATATAAAGGAAAAAGAATTGAACTTGATGCAGCAGGGAGAATACGCTGACAATAAAATGGTGACAATTTTTAGTATCTCCTGTTCTATTTTTTATTAATGCTTTTTTTGTTTGTTTGTTAATTAAGCATTTGCTCAGCTCAGCCCACAAGAATGTATTTGTTCTTCCTATAAAAAGGAATGGTGTAATAATGAGATGTAAAATAATGAGACCCTGGACAAGATGTTTAGCTGTGTAGATGGATAAAAACGGGCACATTGGAAATCTTGCAAAGAGAGGCTGCACAACAATCTGATGGGTGGAATCTATAATAAGAAAGGATAGCACTGGAGTGTATGAAGTGAACTTGCAAGGGACTCATAAATAGCACGCTCAGTGAGCTGATAATCTCAAAGAAAATGATGGAAAGGCAAGCAGAATCAATTTTTTGAGATGGAAGAGAATACTGTTATTAGAGAGAAGCCAAACAAGTGTGAAAGACTAAGGAGCAGAACTAAGGAGATCAGGAATTGGGATGGAGCACAGCAGGAAGTGGAGAGGAAGATGGGAAAATTCATATGTTTGAGACAAAAGAGAAATTAAAGATGGAAAGTTAGGCAGGAGTAAAGTAGGAAAGTTAGGCTAAGGGGAATGGGAGAACCACACACTCTGAAATTTTTTTCATGGAAGAAATATTCCCCTACAAGAGGAAAAAAGATCACAGAAATGAAGGAAACTAGGGATGAGTCAAAGATGGAGAAAACTGAACCAGAATGATGGTTTTGTATTCATTAAAGCGCAAGAAGAGTAGAACTGAGGAAGAGGAGAATGAAGTTTGAGGAAATATCATCAGGAGGAGTAACTGGGGGAATCCCTAGCCTGGGGATGGTTGGCAGGAATATGAGAGAGAGAGAAAAAAGATCTGGGACAAAGGAAGCGGAAGCTTTAAGAGAATCAAAGACCAAATCAAGCAAGAAAAGTGAGGAGATGGTGAGTAAAAAAGTACAGCATCAGCATATATATAAATACCGTATTTCAATTCCTGTACTGAAATACAACATGCTTTCTAAAATAGAATTAGCAAGAGCTAGTGTAAGAAAACTCATGTGCCCATAGCTTTTCCATGTTTTCCAGTTGCATCTGCTGGCCTAATAAGTGACTGTTTCACCCTGCAGATGCTGTTTCTGTGTAATCTTGGACCATTACAGCTACAGCAACAGTACCACTAGAATAGCATTGGTATTTTGGCAATGCTGAATTTGTCCTAAGAATTTAAAGCAGTACTTCACCTGGAACTAAATGCTTGCATCTCTGTCCACAAATCCTTTGACTCATAACTAGACATTTTCTCCTTTTAGCAGAAAATCAGGTAGTGCTATACACTGTGGCTGTGCATAACTAGGATGTTTCAGGTAACATTCCACAATTTGCCAGCTCCTTTGGCAGTGGACTGGTTAGAGCTGGACTTCAGGTCCAGCTCTAACAGTCGGCAAAGCAGGAAACTGCCAAGGACAGAGGGTGCTGGGGAGTCAGCAAGATGCTGTCTTTTTTTGCATCAGAGTGCTGGAAAAGTTACAACAGTTGTTACTGCTGCCAAGCAGGATAGACCCTGCTGTCAGGGGTGGCAACTACTGCGGGAGTAAGGGATGCTTCTCCCAGAAGCAGTGGTTACCATCCATACCTCCTCTCACACCAGCAGTCCTTTTTCTCCTAGGTGCTCCCCACAGCTGTATCGTGCATCTCTGTCCCTTTACTTACTCTATTTTCTTGCAGCAGATGCAGTCAGACAGGCACTTGGACGTTTAGAAGGGCTATAACTAGATAGTTAGGAGTTCATTGTATATTCCATAGTGGATAACTGTGTCTGATGCTGTCTCTAAAAGAGAATTCTTTGGAATCTGTGAGTGCCAAGGAACAGGTCATGCCCACAGTATATGGGGCTACAAACACTGTATCACAGTTTTGAGAAGGTTTTCTCCCCAGTCACTGGCATAGCATTAACCTAAACTAACCAAACCTGTTCTGCAGAATCTAGCACTGTACACAAGTGCTGCCTCTGTAGCTCATCTTTACCCACAGCCACACAACTTTTCTCAGTTTCAAATCAGACTGAAGACATTCCGGGCCACCAGTGTGGCATCTTACTTAGCTTTGAGGCCATCCTGTGCTTGTTTTTAATTCCTCCAGCAATAAAGCATCCAGTCAGTTTGGAATGCATGACTATGCCTAAAATAGAGTATAATCCATTTAGTTCCCAAACTAGACTGAATCTGAGTCTGACTGGAGTAAAAAGAGTGAACAGGATTTGGGGAGAGATCGGTGAGCAAGAAACACGATAATCAAACCAAGGGACTTTCTGAGGACTATTTCCGAGGCAATAGATCAGCCTATATTTGCACTTTAGAGAGTTAAGTGAGCCTCATTGTAGATTTAAAGAAGAATTAAAACATTAAAGAAGCTGCCTTGTTTGTTTCTTTTTATGAATGAGGCAAATGAAACTTTTCTAGCTGTACAAGAAGACAAGTGCTTTCCATTGTAAGAGAATGGTGGCTGCTCTCACTTGTAACCATGAGATAGGTTCAACAGCAGAAACTGACTGTTTTGGACAGGATTTACTTTTGAAAGTCTGAAGCCACATTTCACTGAGAAAGAGGGGAAGGGACATGGGTAAGTAACATGTTCTTATTTGCAGATATTATGGCTTTGAAACTATCCATTTTGTGTCCCTGGAAGCATAATAATTTCATAGCAAGAACATCCGTAACACAGCTTACCTTGAACTTTTCTTTTTTTTTAAAGTTAGTATCTGTAGTGAATAGTATCGCTGTTTTATAGCTGGGGAAACTGGCAAGATAGGTGCCATGACTTGACAGTCTAAGTAATGTGATATCCTAAGTCCCATCCCAGTACATTACTGTCAGCCCTTTTGTCCTATTTAATCATGTCTTTTATGATAAAAATACTGGAATAATGTTTCCCTTTGGAAGTGTTTTGAGCAAATAACCTCATAATAAATGATACTGCAGTAATTTATCCTTTGCGTTTAACAGAATAATCATTGGCATGACTCGGTGGCTACACAGGGAAAGAACAGGTCACCGGTACCAAATATCCCCCAATTTTTAACCTACTGCTGCTAGTATTAACAATAACAACATTGACTATGGCAAATGATTCTGCAAATGATTCTGTCTTTTTTCTTTCCATTGAATTTAAAATATTCAGTAGCACTCTGAGAAGCCATGAAATCTACAGGGTTTTTTAACCTGAAATTCATGCTTTGCATCTGAAATATGGTTTCTAAGCCTCATGTATTCAGGTAAACAGAAATATTCATTTTCTTGGCCTCCCTCTGTTCAGGTTGCCTATATTAGCACAGTTGTGCATGTATCACTGTACAAAAACATTTAGGACATTTCCTGTAATTTCATACTCGGGGCTAGTTTTGAGAAACTAACTTGTTCTAACAGTTATTTCTTCTTTGTGAACCATGAAGTAAGAAGTTATTGGTCTAACGGCAGAAACTGTAAGTGTGCCAAGTCTCTTCCTTTGGGCAAAAGAGGGAAAAAAGTATTGCCTCAAAAAGGCAAGCTATTTCAAACTTGCTGTGTCCTCACTTCCCTAAATAGCTCGCTCTCTTCTTTGACGTTCTTCTGTAAGCACACGCTATTAGGTTTTATTGAAATTTTTAAATAATCAACTGGGAGCAGCTACTGATGTAAAATGAATATAGCAAAGCTAAATGTCAGACTGTATAGAAGGGGGAGGTGATTTTATTTTAAACAAAACTGATTTCAGTCACTCATGCTCATTCTCCTATAGATTTCATTTAGTCAGTCTTTCATACTTCTTTTCCATACCCACATTGTAACAAGGATGAAGATGTGTATGTCTGGCTAGTCCAACCAGGATTATCTGTGGTGAAACAGAGGACAAAGGATGCCAGATTTGGAGTCACCATCATGTTTCCTGCATTCTTGTTGCTGGGTGACCATGTGCTCATTTTGGAAGTGCCTTTTGTACTCTTCAGGGACCCAGGTCCACGAGTCATTAAGCAATGCTGTTGATTGACTGCCTGTCCTTCTTTCTCCTGTGAGTTGTCTATCTTTAGTTTTAGGCTGTCCTTTGTTTTCCCAGTCTGTGTGTTTCAAGAATCTGACTGTGATCTCAATGACCTGCTGGTGCTGTCAAGTCAAGCCATTCTTTTGTCCCTTCTTATCTTGTCATTTCTTCTGGTGCTTTCATACATGTTTCTGAGTGTAATTTGTTCATTTCAGCCTGAATGTTTCTATTACAAATCTCTGCATTATGAAGTGCATCAGGTCACACAAATGAGCTAAACGAGGGAAGTACAGTGTCTCAAACAGGTGACGAGCTATAGAGAGGATCCTGGGCTAAGTACTGTAGCTGTCACACTGAAATTACATTTGGAGGCAGTTTTGTGCTGGTCGTTCTGACAGAATAGCATTAATTACCAATGAAAGTCCACCAGTGTAAACTAGCTCACTCACTTGTTAAGGCATGAGGGGTACCTGGGTTTTTTGGTGACTTTTTGGTCAGCAAACTCAATGCTATAAACATTTTTGGAAGGAGGACAGTGAGATGAACCCTCTGGAATGACTATAAGTATATCAGTGCTTCTTTTGTATACTATTGCTCCACTGAGCATTACCCAATAATAACAACAGTGCTATACAGGCTTTTGTAAGAGGAGTACCTGAATTTAGGTACTGGTAACTGAGAGGGTCTACACTGTTCTTTCATCTATGGATCTGGTTTTGGTTGAATAATGGCCTATGGTTCCTGGAAGCTCATTAAATGTCATCCATCTTGTAGGTAGTTAAAAGATTGATAGAACTAGGGGCTTGCTTTGGATGGTTCTGTTTGTACTCTTTCATACATATGTTAAAACAGAAAGATACCATGCTTAGTTTTTAGATTGTCATGGCTGAAGTTGAAGACACCAGACAAATATAAACAAGCTAAAGTAATAAAATCAAATAGATCCAATTGAAAGCTACCTCCATCTCCCAACGATAGAAACCAAGTTTCTCCTGGTGATTAGGAGAATAGCTCACCAACATGTACTGCAAAGACTGTATATGTAACATGAAGTATGATACATACACATGTATTTTTGTGTGATGAAGCATTATCTTTTAAAAGCTACAAGGTACCAAGTTATTATCCTAGGTAGATGGTTGTCAAGTGACCGAGGCTACGGAAGAGGAAGTGGGAGAACTATCTAAATTATAAAGTTGAGAGGTCAATTTCAGTAAGGCTCAATTAGTGTTACCCCAGGAATTGTAACTGGGGAAATGGGAAGACAGATAGGTAGAAGAAAGATTAAAGCTTTATGTGGAATAAAAGTTTCTTCTTCTCAACTCCAATTTAAAGGAGCTTTAGGAGAATAAGGTAACTGCTAGTATCAGCAGACTGCGATGAAAATTACCGGAAAGGATTGGAATAGAGCTGGAACAAGGAACATGCTGCTGCTTTCACTAAATTTAAATAGGCAGTTGTAAAAACTCCTGCCTTAAAATTCCTCAGACAAGGAAAGCCTTTTACAATAAGGATTTTCACATTCACTGATACTATGGGAGAGGCACTGTTACAAAGCAGAAGTGAGTGAAAGTGAGTACCAACAGCATTGGAATTGGGTTACTTTGGGGTTGGATCAAGACTTCATCTGCTCTGAGAGAGACTGTTTAGTAGCAGTCTGGACTATAGCAGTCTTTCGCCCTTGATAGCCTGGTTGCAATCCAGTCTGCTTACACCCTCCTGAAGTACTTAATTTCAGGGAAATGAGTAGGCAGCAGAGTACTATCCACCCAAGTGGGCACTAATATTAACATATAGGGATTACTGTACAGGTGTTATAAGAAGTGGATCATCTCGCCTGTGCGTTACCTGAACAACGGGCAGAGCACAGTTACATCCAAAATGTAGACACAAAGTTCCAGAAAAATCAACCTCTAAAGGCTTGTTAGGCTAATCTAACTACTCCTCTTTCTCTCGTATGAGAAGTCCAAATATAATCCTATTCTGCCCCTAAAATGGGGCGAGTGGGAGGTGTATTTGTGGCTTGTATATTCTCATTTACCTTGCTTGTACATATTAGATTGGCCTATACACTTATATACTACCTTTATTTTTTAATGTTTTTCTGCAGAACATTGATTTTTGCTTCCTTTATGTTTCTGTAGGGTGATGGATTTGCTACATCTCCATCACGAAGCGCTGACAAACTTACAATGCTGTATACAGAGTCCGAGTTGAGACTGAGGAGTTGAGATACGTGGAAGAATATCGCTTAGGAGCAGCTGCTAGCCTTGACTGAGCCCTAGGCACTGGTGAGTACAGCTGATTTTGTCTGACTTGAAGAGGTTTATTGCAGTTGCAGAAATGTTTAGTCTGGCTTTAACATCCTACCGTAATGATATATATGTGTTTATAAATTGCATTTACCCTAGAACATTAGGGAATGACCACACACTGCCACAAAGAACTACAGGCTATTATCTGCAGACCTTTACGAGCTATCACAAGGCAAGAGCAGTCAGGAGAATGCAAACAAATACCTGCACAAAGGCCCTCGGAGCTTTGAGCTGTTCAAAACTTCCACCAACCCCCAAACTCATCCAGCCCTGCCCCAAAGCTTACAACTGCCCCCCCCCGCTATCCAAACCCTGCCCCAAAGCTCCCATCAACACTAAAACATGCCACAGCCTGACGCAGGGTCCCCAGAGCTCCCAGTGGCCACCCGACAGTACCCAAGCCTCGTCCCAAAACTCCCACTGGCCCTCGATCACCCCAGGACACGGGAGACTCCCAGAGGCATTCGGGACACCGCAGGCCCGGCCGGGGAGCGGGGGCAGCTCGCAGTCCCCTCAGCCCGGCCCGCACGCCCCCTCCCCACCCCGTCCCTCTGGCCAATCGGTGAACGGTTCCGCGCAGGCCAACGGAAAGCGGACGCCGTGGTGCACGCAGAGGTCTCGTGCAGGCGGAGAGTGCCCGCCCGTGCTACGCTGCTGCCGCCTCTCCGCTACGGCCCAGTACTGCGTGTGCCCGGGACTCGTCTAGGGGCACAGCCGCCTGCCGTGCTTACTGCTGCCCTCTGGTGGGTAGCCTGCGGTACTGCAGCCGGTTGAGTGACGCATGCGCACTGCAGGCCGTGTGGTCCCTGCTGGCTCCTGTTGATCTCAATGCAGTAGTGCAGACAACAAACTCGCGCAAGCGCAGTTTGAAAGGGGTCGCTCTCTGGTGCCCTGCCATGCGCCTCACGGAGGCCGGGCGGCCTCTGCCGCTCCCGGCG
>NW_010972709.1:0-4428 GCF_000737465.1 Haliaeetus leucocephalus | reverse complement strand
CCGGTGATGGCGGGGAAATAAAGCCTGAAACGGCAATCGTGAAGCGACGCCCTGCCTGTGCTGGGGCTGCCCCGCAGAGGCGTGGGGCCGGGCCCTCCGCAGGTCCCGAGCACTCCCCGAAACTACGTGTGGGGCCCCGGGGGTGCAGGGCTGTGGGGTGGCTACGCTCAGCGTCGCCCGTGGGCACTGCAGGGTCAGAAATGGAGAACAAGTTTTCTGTTCCTGGGGCTTGACAACAGGCTCGCGTGGCTGATGTGGGGGCTCGGAAACAGACCGAGCTGCGCGGCTTTGGGCCCAGAAACAGAGGTCCGGCCCTGCGTGTTTGGGCCTTGAGAACGGGCTCAGCAGCCGGGTTTTTTGGCTCCCAAATGGGCCCCGAGTCAGCTGGTGTGGGGGCCAAAAGCGGGAGCCGGCTTGGCTGGTTTTGCAGGCGGGTGGGAGGGTGTTGGGGGCTGCGGGGGGAAGCGGGGGGCGGGCAGGGTGCGTGGACCCTCCCCGGAGATGGGGGTCTGGTTGTGTCGGACGCCGAAGTTTGGGAGTCCGGCACGCAGCAGGCCGAACTCAACATCTGTGATGGTCTGTGGGGGGGAAAGGCGCTTTTCAGACCCCACGTGCCCTCTTTGAGTCCAGCTCTTCTTTCTGCGCTGCTCAGAATAGTTGTTAAGTAATTAATCGCGCAAACTAACGAATATTTATTCGGCGTGTAACTCTGATGTTTAATCCCAATGCTCCAGTTTTGACAGCAGTTGATATACAACCTTATGGAAAGCCCAGACCGTTGCACGTAGCTGGAGCTTGTAAGGAGAAGCAGCTGAAATCAGCCGGAGCTTCAGTGCGGAGCTGGGGCTTCAACGAGCCAGAACTGTAGCAAGCGGGAGCTGGAACGAGGCGGGGTGTCCGCTGTCTGGAGCGTGCATTAGCCAGAGGCAAAAGTACCTGCGGCTGTAACGAGCTGGAGCGTCTTTTCGCTGGAGCGTCCGTCGGCCGGACGGCGCTCCCAGCACGGCGGAAGAGCGGCCGGGCGCAGGCAGGGCTGTCCGCAGCAAGCAGCTCCGAGCAGCAGGGAGGCGAGTTGTCCTTCTGCCAGCGGGGAGCCCGGCCTCTTCCCTCGGGCATGCAATCCACGCCGCGCTCCTCTCTCTGCGTGGAGGGTCTCTCCCGGTCCGTTCCCGCGGGCAGAAGCGAGGTGGGGGTCCCCCGTCTCTCCTGGGGCAGCCCCCCCCGCGAGGGGGCGCGGGCGAGGTGTCGTCGTCCCCTCGGTACCGGGCAAAGGGGAGAGAAACCGGCCGGCGGGAGCTCCTGGGGTGCAGAGCCCTTCCGGCAGAATCCTCCCCTGTCTTTTCACCGTTGGCTGGGTGTGACAAGCAGGTTCATTTCTTTGTCTCCTCTTCTCCCAGCGTCACCTTCCGCGTCACACGAAGAAAATCCTGCGTGGTCAGTTCCGCTTGCTGCTCAGGTAATCGCACGTATCGGGCTGGGGGAGCGGAGAGAAACACTTGCGAGTTCGAGGGCACTACAGATGCTCCACGTTAAACCCACAGAGAAGGCAAATTTGCTGCTAGTGCAGAAAAGCTGATGGAAAAATTGCTGTTAACAGATCGTGCCCTATTCTTGAACTGGTCCCTTGATGTGTTTTTGTTTCAGGTGAAAGAACGAAATTTCCTGTCTGGTAAATTCAGAGCTGCCTGTTAGCTTCTTCAGGGTCGAGTGTTTCTCTTCTCTCTGTTCATACTGATTTTATGGGCAAGTTGGAAATAGCCTTTTACTTTTTTATGTATAACTGAATTTTTAGGAATATGTGGTGTCCCTGTAGTTCATTTTTGAGCACCTAGATGCCAGTAGAAATGTAATGAGCGAAACATGATGGGAACTGGTACTTAAACTTGATTTTTATTTGGGGTTTTTTTTTTTCCTTCCCCATTAAGAGTGTTGATGGCATGTTGTCCCGTGGGACAATCCCCATTCTGTTCAGCGGAGTCTTCAGTCTAGGACTTTTAAGTGGAAAAAATTTGTCCTTCCAAAAAGGGACTAGTCATTCCTAGGACCGAGGCATAGACTTGGAGAGTCGCTTAAGTACGTGATCGGAATGAAAGCCAACTTTCAGTTGATGTTGCTGCTGTTGGTCTTTGCTTTCGTTGATTTCTCCACCCCTCCCTCGTGGTTGGGAGCTCTGAATCATAATGTTTTTCAGTCTGTAACACACTTCCACCCACCCACCCCCCCAAAAAAATAGGAGAGGAAGTGTCTAAAAGTTAATTAGTTTCCTCACAAATGCGTGAGTAAATAAAATTTGAGTTATGATGATTAAAACCATATAAATTACACCAGTCTTGCAGATCTGGACTATTTCTAAACAGGCATTCATCACACGCAAAAGTTGTCAGGGTACGGATCAGCTGCGCTTCATGCTCTGACTAGACAAAATGCTGAGGCAGGAATGAGCTCCGAAAGAAGAAGAAGGAAAAAAAAAAGAAGGATACAGGGTCACGGTTTTGGTTTGTTTTGTTGTTTGTTTTTAGAGAGTGCAGTATTGACTGGTGCCAGCCTGCAGAGCTCTTCTGCTGCCTGACCTCTCCTTCTCTTTCGTGGCTGGAATTGTCATTTGGATAATTGTAGGAGAGCAATTAAGTTACTTGCCTCTGTGAATGTGCTGGTAATACCAGGAAGGCAAATGCTTGAACCAGTAGTGAATAACTTGGCTACAAGTAGAATTTCTGAAGGAAGAACAGCAGCAGCAACAGGAAGCAAATAGCAAGTGACCAAAAACTTGCGTGTGTCAAATGCATCAAAGCTTTCTTGCCGAATGTTGTTTGGCAATATGTTCCAAATAGCTTTTTTTGGTAAATGTAAATTTTCAGGAAGTTCAGGGCTGTGTGTGGCAAAACGTGTCCCTCTGCGTATGCGTCCTGCTACGTAAATAGCATGGGTCAGTGGCAAGTCCAGTGGCAGGGCTGCTGTTCCCTACTCTCGACGTTGCCGTAGTAGTGTTGCGGTATTTAGACCTTCACGGACGGGCCGAGGAACGGAAGGAGAATGCCCGTTTTCTGTAAGGGCTCAGAATGCCGACCCTTTTCTCTGCCTGCCGCTCCCCTGTGCGTGAGATGAAGCTGTTTTATTTTTCTCCCTTGTTCCTGGTCTAAATATTTCTGGAGCTGTTGCTGCTGTGGGTTTGCAATTGGTGTTACTGCGTTTTTGTAGCGTTCTAGCGATCTGCTGTGGCGAAGCGTCGAGATACGGTTTTCGGTTTAAAGCATCAGAAACTACGTTCACCGAAACTGGTAGCTCGCGGCGTAGGGGAAACCGATCTGGCGCGTGCAGCTGTGCTCGCAGGGCTGCTCGGTGGCTCCTCATCAAAACGGCAGGCTGTGTGCGTGGACATCCGTAGGGTTGCGCTCTGGGTCCGAGAGCGTTAACGTATTTTTGCTGTTGGAAGATGGAATGGAGCGTGTGCCTGTTAAATCTCAGGGCGGTCAAAAGCTAGGAGGGACCCTGAGCGGGTTTGGTGGCACAACTGCGGTTTTAAAAGATCTTGACCGTTTGGAGCAACGGCCTGGAAAAAATGATTCCTTTTTTGCAACGAGGCAGTTCGCAAGGACAGATGTGTTGCTGTGCTCTTTAGCAAAAATACTCAACTTGGGACGTATAGGGTGATGAAGCCTCGGCTATACTAAGGCTTGAGAAAATGTATGTGGATACCTATGTCTGTCTTCTGCATGTATCTAAGAAAGTGAGTTCTAGTGAAACTAAACCTGCTAATGAGTCAAAAAAGAAAGGGAAAAAAAAAGGCACGGTTGTCTGAAAAATGCAAAAGCTCTAGTGGCCTGTGTCAACAACTGTACCGAAGATGACGCAAAAATACTTTTTCCTCCACTCAGTCGTACTGTCTTCACAAACCTTCACAAAAAAAAAAGGCAGCTTTGGATTCCTACCCAGCTTTGTGCTAATGTTTTTTTTTCTTCTCTCAGCTGGATGTCAGCTGGCACCGTTTCGCCCTGGTTGCCCTTTCTTCTGCCGTGACGGTAGGAGACAGATGGAAAGATTCCGTAGTGGCCTGCAAGTACAAGGTACGCCTACGATGTGTGTCTGCATTTTTCCAAAGGTACTTGCGGTATGGACTTTAACGTTGAGAGTGTGCCAACTCTCCTTCTACTTTTTTTTACATGAAATATTTTAACACAAATAATAAAAATAAGTTCTGTTCTGGAGCATGTTACACCTATACGAAGTTTAATTCCCTCAGTTTATTTTCTCTTCCTGAAAGCATAATCTTCTGTTTCTGTGTGCTTGCTAGTAAATGATACTGTGAAAATAATTTTGTACTAAAAGAGGGAAGAAACTGTTCGTAAGAGTTCAGCTGTTCAGAAGAAACAGACTTTGTTTTCATGATAAAAGCTTTATGCTTTTACAGTCAATGAGTTTTTTAAAATA
>NW_010972708.1:232700-233354 GCF_000737465.1 Haliaeetus leucocephalus | reverse complement strand
TAATCTGATTAATATGCAATTAGGTATTCTATATAACCTGTTAGTGCTAAAGCTGTGGTATGCACGCTAGGTGGAATTATCCCCCATGCATCCAGCGCTGCAATAAAGAATGTCTGCTTTCTTTAGAAAGACTCCAAAACAAGTCTTAGAAAGTTTCTTCGACCAACTTTTCGGTATCAATACCAGTTGCATTCCACCCTGATAGCTTCTTAGATGTTACATTTTTCCTTAATGTGTGAAGAATGCCATACCTTTAATATAGGTTTAATTTCAAAGTCACCTCCAGTAGTTATTCCACACACTACTTAGCAACAACTAAAAACATAGTGTTATCAATATTCTTCTCATACTAAAGCCAAAACAACACTATACCAGCTACTAGGAATAAAATTAACTCTATCCCAGCCTAAATCAGGACAGTATCCACCCCTTATTCTATTTACATCATGCTCAGTTCCCATACTTTCCATTACATCCTAGTCAATCATCATCACCTTTTCCATCCTTTGAGATATATAGAGAGATATTTATGTACACACACACACAGATGCCATTCCCTTAGTTTATGGGCCATGTTTATTATATGTTTGTTGAATTCATTTAGTCTCTGACTTTGGGGTCCATTTGTCATACCAGCCTTTCTGGGCAGGAGGG
>NW_010972708.1:220711-229795 GCF_000737465.1 Haliaeetus leucocephalus | reverse complement strand
TTATTAGTCGATGAAGACATAGCTGATCTTTTGTTGATCACATTCATGAGGATTTGACAATGCCCATCTTGCCATTTTATTCCTAAAAACTGGATCTCCTCTGCAGGTCCCTTGACTTTACTTTCTTTTATGGAAAAACTGGCCTTCAGAAGGATTTGGATTATTTTCTTCCCTTTCTCAAACACTTCTTCTTCTGTGCTGCCACGTACAATGATGTCATCAATGTACTGCAGGTGTTCTGGAGCTTCACCCTTCTCCACTGCAGCCTGGATCAGTCTGTGGCAAATGGTGGGGCTGTGTTTCCACCCCTGCGCCAGTTGATTCCAAGTGTACTGGACGCCCCTCCAAGTGAAGGCAAACTGTGGATGACACTCTGCTGCCAGAGGGATTGAGAAAAACGCATTAGCAATGTCATTTGTGGCATACCACTTGGCTGCCTTTGACTCTAGTTCGTATTGAAGTTCTAGCATATCTGGAACAGCAGCATTCAGCGGTGGTGTAACTTCATTCAGGCCGCGATAGTCAACTGTTAGTCTCCACTCCCCATTAGACTTCCGCACTGGCCATATGGGACTATTAAAGGGTGAGCGAGTTTTGCTGATCACTCCTTGGCTCTCCAGTTGGCGAATCAACTTGTGGATGGGAATCAGAGAGTCTCGGTTGGTGCGATATTGCCGCCGGTGCACCGTCGTGGTAGCAATTGGCACTTGTTGTTCTTCAACCTTGAGCAACCCCACAATCGAAGGGTCTTGAGACAGACCAGGCAGGGTAGACAGCTGTTCAGTGCCCTCTGTCTCCAAGGCAGCTATACCAAAAGCCCATCGATACCCCTTCGGGTCCTTAAAATACCCCCTCCTGAGATAGTCTATGCCAAGGATACACGGAGCCTCTGGACCAGTCACAATGGGGTGTTTCTGCCATTCATTTCCAGTTAGGCTTACTTCAGCTTCCAATACGGTTAACTCTTGGGATCCTCCTGTCACACCAGAAATACAAATGGATTCTGTCCCTTTATAACTTGATGGCATTAGAGTGCACTGTGCGCCGGTGTCTACTAGAGCCTTATACTCCTGTGGGTCTGACGTGCCAGGCCATCAAATCCACACAGTCCAGTAGACCCAGTTATCCCTTTTCTCCACCTGGCTGGAGGCAGGGCCCCTCTAATTCTGGTCAGAATATTCAGTATTCACTTCTCGTAAAATTGGCTCAGAAGTCCCTTCAAGAGGATCGGAAATGAAATCAGCCCTTCTATTCTGTTTGGAAACTGGAGCGGCATTTTTCCTGGTAGAATCCCCTTTTGTGGTGGTTTTTCCTCGCAGTTCACGTACCCGTGCATTTAGGACCGAGGTAGGTTTTCCATCCCATTTCCTCATGTCCTCTCCATGATCACATAGGTAAAACCACAGGGCACCTTGCGGTGTGTACCTTCTATATTCTCTCTCGGGCAGAGGAACGCTCACTCCTAATAGCTGAGACATTGGTCCTTACACATGTGGAATAGGACATATCCTCTTTGAATTGCTGGAAATCCTTGGACAGCTTCTCCACAGCCGAAATGCAGGCTTGTAGGGAGGAGGAGAGATTTTCTTCGTATTGCTGGAATTGGCGAGCCATTTCATCCACCATCAGTACCTTTTCATCTTTCCAGGTCATTATCAGCAGTGGGTTGGCACAGGACTATCGTGTGCTCCGTACCAACTTTCACCACATGGGTCGTGTGCATTGGACTTCGTCTGGATCTTTGGGTAATTGTGGGTTGTCCGGGTCATGATGAATTGTCTCTAGCACAGCTAATTCCCTCAGATATTGGATAACTTTTTCCATGGTGGCTCACTTGCTTGATTGACATATAACATCTTCCTTAAAGGGGTACCTTTCCTTCACACTTGACAGGAGTCGCCTCCAGAGGCTGATGGCTTGTGTCCCTCTTCCAATTGCCTTGTCAATGCCACCTTCCCTGGCAAGCGATCCCAGCTGCTTGGCTTCCCTACCTTCTAATTCCAAGCTATTAGCCCCATTGTCCCATCATCAGAGGAGCCAGGTGATAATATGCTCACCTATATGGTGGCTGAAATCTTTTCACATATCCTGCAGCTCACTCAAGGATAGGGATTGGGTGATTACCTCTGCTTCTGCCTCTTTTTCCTGTTCCCGTGATGACCCTGGTTCATCTTCATCCTTCACTAAGCGAACTGATTTTGTTATGTATTTCTTCTTCTGTGTGGGGCCAACTGATATTGGTGCAGGTTGGTTCGCTGGTTCAGCTGCAGTGCCTGTCGCAGGGGTTGGAGTGGCCGCAGTGCCTGTCACTTTGTTAGATCCAGAGACCTTCTCTTCCCCTTGAGGGTACTGAATAGTGTTGAACAGGGCTCAATAAGCATAGGCCAGGCCCCAGCATGTTGCAGTGAGTTGTGTTTCTCTGGAGTTGCCAGCGTGACAGCATGCTTTTTCCAAATGTTCTACTAGTTTTTCAGGATTCCGCACTTGTTCAAGGGTGAAGTTCCAAAACACTGGAGGTTCCTACTGTCCTAGGCATTTGCCCATGCTACCCCACACCCCCTGCCGCTAATAATTATCCAGCCTTGGGGCAGATCTCTGGGTGATCTTCTTAAATAGTTGTTTAACCTTAAACAAGACCTGAACTGCATTCAGGAACATGCTAGTTCCTAGCAACAAGACCATGCTGGTTTCAACATCCCAAGGGTATTCAAACTTTTCAAAAATCTCAAACACTATTGTAACTAGGGTGGAGGAGAAAGAAAAGGGCAGGAAAGGTGTCTCACCCATAGATTGGCTCTCCAAGGAGGAAAGGTAAAGGGTGGAATTATTAATAGTTTCCCACAGATGGCTCCCGAAGTATAGAGGTGACGACAATGCTAAGTGCAAATACTGGGTTAGTCCTACAACTGACAATTTTATAATACCATAAGCCAGTATCACACAATACATCAAAGCAAAAATCTTAATCCACCTTCCACGGATGATAAGCAGCAGCACAGGGACTACATAGAGCAAGTGAGGTGATACATAACAGAACTCTAAAAACGAATGCCACAACGCTAAGAGCTCCTAAATCAACATTGTGACCAGCGACTATTAGACCAATATAATGAATGCTTGTAACAAATATGTTTTAACAAACTCTGGTCAGGTCTGTCATTATCTCAGCCCTTTGTTCCCCATGTTGGGCACCAAAATGGAGTGTCGTGGTTTAACCCCAGCCAGCAACTAAGCACCACACAGCCGCTCAATCTCTGTCCCAGCCAAAACCAGGACAGGTGCGCAGATGTTGCAAGGAGTCCCAGTGCTTTGGACCACCCACTGGTGCCCTACCAGACGTGGGAAGGATTCTTGCTGCCAAGGTCAATCAGGCCAGGGGCATTTTGCCATGCCCAGAAGCCCCTGAGATGGCTCCAGGTTTAGGGGCAGTAGAGGTTGGGCATCTTCTGGGAGGCATGACCAGCCTGTGGGATGAGGAAGCAGGTCTTCCTCACATACTCAGGGAATAGCTGATCACAGGTTCTGGGGTCAGGAAGGAATTTTCCCCCAGGGCAGATTGGCACTGGTGCCAGGGTTTTTTTGCCTTCCTCTGAAACATTGAGCATGACCACTTGTCAGGACTCCTCTGGTTTAGGTTACTGCCTGCTGCTTATGCACCACAAAGGTGGCCTCTCATGCCCTGCATCCTGGGGAAGGAAGCTTTCTTTGTCCCAGGGGAGGGCTGACATTGGTCCCATAGGGATGCTTCTTTTCCTTTGTAGCGTTGAGCACAGCCTGTTGTCAGGGCTCCTCTGGACCATTTTGGCTAGGTTCCTGCCTGCTGGTCTTGCACTTCCAAGGCACCACTCATGCCCTGGTTCTCTCTGGCTCTCTTTCCCATTGCAAATTTGTAGCAGGAGCAAGCTCTGGTCTTTCCTTGGCTCCATTTCCCCAGGTGTTCTTGCTTGTGCAACACAGCCTGTGCTTGGAAGGGCTTCAGGCTTGCTGCACCATCAGGAGCTGCCACTTTTCAGCTCTCCCTGCACACAATACAAGCACTGTGCAGGCATGTGAGTGCTTTTCATGCATCGCTGGCCAAGAAGCACAGCAAAGCAAGATTTTGAAGGCAAAAGGTAGGCTTGTCATCAATATGTGTCATACTTTTGAAAATATGCCACAGTACCACACACCTCTTCTTTTGTGTGTGGTCGGTCTTGCTCCTCATTCTTCAAGTTCTCACTCTTTAGGAGATAGGGACTGCTTGGCCTGTATTCCTGCTGCTACTTTCTGTAGCTCTGACTTCCCTTTGCCAGACTGCAAGGGATGTTTTTTCAAGCTAAACTGAAAAATGCATCAGCCTGCTTCTGCCTACACATACGCATTGTGTTAATGCTTGTGAGCATTGGCTCTGAAACAGATTCAGAAGAATAAAATAAAATCCTGTTTCCACTTCTATCTTTTGTGATATGTGTCCTTGAAAGTGTTTTTGGAGGTGAAACCCCCCTGGCATTTCAGGCAAATAACAGTCTCATCATTACTCGACTCATGGTAAGCACAGGGAAGGGAAAGGAAGGGAAGGGAAAATAATAGAATAGTTATGCTTTGTTATGCCTACAGTTTTCCATGACAAGCTACGATCTAATTCTGGTTCTCCTGGGTCCATCCAGGAGAGCAGCTATCTGCAATGCAGGTCCCAGGCCCATCCAGGAGTCAGGGTCAGAGATGGGCACACCTACAACATCGATCAGGCAGGGACTGAAGGTCCCGGGCTGACCTGAGACATTTCTCCAGGACCGTTGGCAGGACATGGTGGGGGCAGGTGTCCCAGGGGAGGCCAGTTCCAGCCATTGAGACCTATGAGCTGACAGGATGCTGACAGAAGTAGAGTTGTACTGCTTATATGGTCTCCTTTAGACATTTATGGATGGTCACTTCGGAGACAGAATATTGGGCCAGATGGACCTTTACTCTGATTAAGTACTGTTGTTCTCAGGCTCTTTCGGTTTATTATGTTTTTTTCCAAGGGAAATAGCTCAAGCATTTCTAAAAATGAGTACAAGGAGAAAAATAAAATCAGGGGAACAGGTATTGCTCACCTCAAAAAAATTCGCAGCTATTTAGCTCAGGAGCACTTCCTACTTCAGACTGAGGGCTTGATCTTTGAGCCTTGCTAGTGTCAGAGATGTGGTTTTCTGCCATCTTGTGGAAACCCAGCTGAATTGGATGTACATATAAGACTTTCAAAAGCTGCACTCCACACATGCTTTTTGCAAATTTGTTCAGATGGTGATCCACAGCTCTCACCCCCATCAGAAGGTAAGTGCGTTCTTTCCACAAAGTGACAGAGACAATGCCTAGACTGGGACATGATTAGCCATTCAATCCCTTCTGCTAGTGCAGGGCTGGGAAGAAATCAGAGTCATCAGAGATTTCCTTAGCATGTACTGCTAGGGAAAGGAGGAGGTAGGAAGAAGAATAGAATAGAATAGAATAGAATAGAATAGAATAGTTCAGCTGGAAGGGACCTACAACAATCATCTAGTCCAACCGACCAGCCTGACCACTTCAGGGCTGACCAAAAGTTAATGAAGATCATTAAGGGCATTGTCCAAATGCCTTTTAAACACTGATAGGCATGGGACATTGTCCATCTCTCAAGGAAGCCTGTTCCAGGGTTTGACCATCCTGTCAGTAAAGAAATGCTTCCTAATGTAAAGGCTGAACTTCCCCTGATGGCTGCAACATTGAGCCATTCCCACGTGTCCTGACATTGGATCCCAGGGAGAAGAGATCAGCACCTCCCTCTCCACTTCCCCTCCTCAGGAAGCTGTAGAGAGAACGAGGTTGCCCCTCAGCCTCCTTTTCTCCAAGCTAGACAAGGTCAAAGTCCTTACAGCTTCAGGAAAAGCAGCATGCCACACCCTTAGCATGGATAAAATGGCATCTATCCTGTGACGTAAATGGTGTTACACTGTATTGCTTCAGCTGAGAGCAGCAAACTTTGACTTTAAGCAAAGATGCCAAATAGTGCCTTCCCTGGGAGATTTTTTTTGCTGGTACTGGGTTCTGGGTTTTTTTGTTTGATTGTTTCTTTTTTCCCATGGTGGAATCAGGTCATCTCATTAGAATCTTACTTGGGTCTTCAACCTCTTTCTGAAAAGTCTGTGAGCAACTATCAGGTCACTGCAGGTTTTCATCATCTTTCAGTTGACTAGCAGAAAGAGGCTCATCTATTTTGTTGCCTCTGCCTCACTATGGGTCAGCCTTCTAGAAAGTTGTCACTGATAAACTGATTTGTCCTTCTGGATCTCCCTGCAGTTAGAAAATATTGTTATGAAACTTCCAGGTTTATAGCTTTATATATACAAAGTCAGAAACCCAAGACCCATTATGGTTGATAAAATGTTGTGCCTGAAACTCCTTAAGCCAAATGTTAATTATTTACATTTCAAAGTGCTCTGTGGTTTTGAAAGAGGGATTTTTGGAAGTTGTAGGGTTTTTCCACATAATGTTTTATTTCACTACATTCCTGTCACATGGGCATTCATTAACACTGTAGTCCTATAAAAAAGTCCTATGAATAATTTGAATCTGAATGCAACAGCCCTAGAGATAGGGTAAGGAATGGTACTTTATAAATAGGTAACAGATCTTTCAACCACAGTACAATTTAATAAACCAATATTGAAGAAATATTGAGACAGGCAACTGTGGAAGGATTTCCACCTTTCTGGAAAACAAACAAACAAACAAACAAACAAACAAAACCAAATGGGAGATATTTGTGCCTGACACTGTTATCTTGGAATCCGTGAGCAGTGATAAGTTTCATATAACGCAGGTATTTCAAAGTACTTTTGCAACAAGACTTTTGCAATAGCTGCAGTACTGTACTTTTTGACTCTCTGAATGTGTCATCAAAAACTCCTTTTCTATTACTACATGTTGCCTGTTTCCTTGTTGTCAAGGCTGTTACAGCTGAAACCCGCTTCAGCCTAACAGAACTGCCCATCAGACTTCTAGTTTATATTCCTGATTCCAGCAACAATATGATTGACCAAACTGAGCACAGTAGTTCTAAGCCTTCTCTGAAATTGTCCAATTGAAGTTTCATAGCAACTCAAGTAAAAAACATGCCTTAAAACAAAACCTATTTATATTTTTTCAGGAATGGAAACGTAAACCAAGGAATTTATTTTTGTTACTTAGTCTGTGATAGACAATGTAATTTTATTTTCTTTCAGTTTGTATATTAAGTTAATCTGAGAGAGGAGTGGCTGGGGTAGGTGGAACCCTCCAGATGGAGAAGATAAGCTTCTGTGAGAGTGACTGAGCATAATTGACTGAGATTAGGGCAAAGTGAGGCCTAGTGTAGAATTATGTAGAAAGTATCAACAAGGATATAGGAACTGCCAGTGCAAGCAAATCCAAGAACACTGCTGAGCACAAAGCCTCTGAGCTAACTGAACCAAGCCTAGAAGAAACAGCCTTCAAATACACTGTGTACAGAGGAAAATGGAGTTTGAAAAACATATATTTTCTTTTTTTTTTTTTTTTTATTCTGTCCTAGACATTTTGTCACCTTCCTTCTCATTCCCTTTTCAGTGAGCTCTGTTGGGTAAAACAGTACTGATTCACTGCAAGGTCTCACTCACTTTCTGTCTCTTTATGTGCTTGTCAGTGCTTAAGGCATAGTGCAATTTTCAAGATTTTTCAAGATCAGAATCAGTAAGATCCAGAATCCCCTCTAAGACTGTTCAATGTGAAAGACTTTCCCTCTTTTCCAAGCTGTAACATCATGAAAAACAAATCTAGAAATTCACAAGTCTATGGATGATAAGAACACTTCACCAACAGCTTCATGCTAAATTAGGGTGGTAACTGTAAGGATATGTGGAAGGAGAATGATACCTTTAAGGGTATCTGACCAAAGGAGCCATAAACAAGAATGTACAAGGACAAACCTGACCGAGAAATGATAAGGGAAGTCATGATAAGAGCAAACCTAGTCAGTGGCATTATGTAGTGGGTTGACCCTGGCTGGACGCCAGGTGCCCACCAAAGCCACTCTATCACTCCCCCTCCTCAACTGGACAGGGGAGAGAAAATATAATGAAAGGCTTGTGGGTCAAGATAAGGACAGTTTAATAAAGCTAAAGCAAAGGTCACACACAAAAGCAAAGAAAAACAAAATATTTTATTCTTTACTTCCCATCAGCAGACAATGTCTGGCCACTTCTTGGGAAGCAGGGCTTCAGTACTCATAGAGGTTTGTCTGGAAGACAAACGTAAATAATGAATGCCCCCCTTTCCATCTCCCTTTACTTAGCTTTTATAGCTGAGCTGATGTCATATGGTATGGAATATCTGGTTAGTTTGAGTCAGCTGCCCTGGCTATGTCACCTCCCAAGATCTTGCCCAGCCCCAGCCTGCCAGTGAGGGGGGAAGGAAATGTTGGAGAGACAACCTTGATGCTGTGCAAACACTGGTCAGCAGTAGCCAAAACACTGGTGAGTTGTCAACTCCTTTCTAGCTACCAATGCAGAGCACAGCACTACAAGGGCTGCTATAAGGAGAATTAACTCCCTCTCAGCCAGACCCAATAAACACTAACTGGGTTATGTGGAGTGTGAGAATGTTTGGTTTTTTGGTTTGGATGATAAGGAAAGGAAGGGAGACAAACATAGGGAGTCATAAAACCTGACTAATTAGTGTTAACAAAGACAATAACCAGAAAGAAACCTGGTCAGGCACACTAACTGATGTTCTATTAAGAAACAGTGGCAAAACCAGGCTTGGCAAATGATAATGCTAACCTAAGGGTCCAGGGTGTTGGAGGGGGTCAGTGGGACTGTGCAAACTGATGAGGCAATGTGCAGAAGGGGAGCTGGGAAGAACAAAGAGGAGGTAGACAGGAAAAGGGTATAAAAGGGGCTGGTCATGTAAAACAAGGCCTGGCAGTGCACTTGTCTGGCTGAACATTGTGCCTGATCACTGAAGTCTGTTCTGTCATCTTAGAAATTCTTATTAAATCCTTTCTTAAACAATCATAGAATCATAGAATCATTTAGGTTGGAAAAGACCTTCAAGATCATTGAGTCCAAC
>NW_010972708.1:207240-219581 GCF_000737465.1 Haliaeetus leucocephalus | reverse complement strand
ACCAAACATATACTGCAGGCCTTGTTTATTTTTGGATCAGTTCAAGGGAAGACAATAAGGACAGCCCTCCTGTTAAGTCATGAGGTTCAGAGTAGACCCCATTGCTTTCTAGACTCCCTCTCAATGAGGACCCCAGGGGCGGCTGGATCCACTCCTAGTCCCAGACTTGGTCAACGGTTTATGTCTAAAGGGATAAGGTGTAGGGATTACGGAAAGGAAAAAGAAAGAGAGAAACAAGACAGAGAGAAAGAAGAGATAGATTTCACCAGTCCTGGGTCCAGAGTTAGTTCAGTCAGCCAAGGGGTCCAGTTCTGGTGGGCTTGCACACATGGGGCTTCAGTTTGTGTCCTTTTATCATCCTTGCCCCTCCTTCAGGCAGGCACTCAAACTCATTAGGCTAATTAGGTGTCATGAGCAGTTTGTGAGCCTTTGGGAAATGGGTCAGTGGGCTTTTGGGTCGTTTGGGGAGTAACTTCCCCTTCCCTGCAGATGTGATCTTTCGCCACGCATGGTGAGCTGCCCTGCTCAGCATATCAGAACAGCACATCAGAACACGGAGCTGTGCACCCTCCAGCACACCCTCCCCATCCTGTTGCTGATCTGTGCTGATCGGCTTCTTTTCACCTGTGGTTCCTTGTAGGCAGGGTTTGTTTTTATGCAAAGTTCGTTGTTAAGCTGAACTTGCCCCACCACAATGTTTGAGACATTAACTCCTTCAGCCTCTCACACCTGGGGAACACCACCTGTGACTGGCTGCCAACTGGATTTAACTGCATTCAGCCCAACGCTTTGGGCCCAGCCATGCAGCCAGTTTTTTACGCAGCGAAGAGCACACCCATCCAAGCCATGAGCAGCCAGTTTCTCTAGCAGAATGCTGTGGGAGACGGTGTCAAAGGCTTTACTAAAGTCCAGGAAAACAACATCCGCAGCCTTTCCCTCATCCACTAAGCAGGTCACCTTGTCATAAAAGGATATCGTGTTAGTCAAGCAGGACCTGCCTTTCATGAACACGTGCTGACTAGGCCTGATTGCCTGGTTGTCCTGTACATGCCATGTGATGCCACTCAAGATGATCTGCTCCATAACCTTCCCTGGCACCGAGATCATGTTGACAGGCCTGTAGTTCCCCAGCTCCTCCTTCTGGCCCTTCTTGAAAATAGGCATCTCATTTGCTAACCTCCAGTCAACTGGGACCTCCCCAGTTAGTCAGAACTGCTGATAAATGATCGTCAGTGACTTGGTGAGCACTTCCACCATCTCCCTCAGTACCCTTGGGTGGATCCCATCCAGCTCCATAGACTTGTGTGTGTCTAAGTGGTGTAGCAGGTCACTAACCGTTTCCCTATGGATTATGGGGGCCATGACCTTTTTGCCTACCCTGTCCCTTGCTGACATGTCACACCCTGTGTCAGCTGGCAACTGCACCAGCTGGCAACTAAGCACCTCGCAGCTAGTCGCTTACTCCTCCCCCCCTCCCCAGTGGGATGGGGGAGAGAATTGGGAAAAAAAAGTAAAACTTGTGGGTTGAGATAAGAACAGTTCAATAGGAGAGAAAGGAAGAAAACAATAATAATAATAGTAATTTAAAAATTGACATTAATAATAATAAAAGAATTGGAATATACAAAACAAGTGATACACAGTGCAATTGCTCACCACTTGCCAACCAATGCCCAGTTAGTTCCTGAGCAGCGATCTGCCCCCCCAGGCCAACTCCCCCCCAGTTTATACACTAGATGTGACGTCAGATGGTATGGAATACCACGTTGGCCAGTTTGGGTCAGCTGCCCTGGCTGTGTCCCCTCCCAACTTCTTGTGCCCCTCCAGCCTTCTTGCTGGCTGGGCATGAGAAGCTGAAAAATCCTTGACTTCAGACTAAACATTACTTAGCAAGAACTGAGAACATCAGTGTGTTATCAACATTCTTCTCATCCTAAATCCAAGACATAACATTATCCAAGCTACTAGAAAGTAAGTTAAATCTATCCCAGCCTAAACCAGGACACGCTGTTTTGCCCACCCTGGTTGCTAGTGCTCCGTAAGGGCTTCTTTTATTGGGGGAGGGGACTTGGCCACCGTTGCTCCTGGCCTCACCCAGGCCTTGTCAGCCACTGTCGTGCGAGCTGCGGCCTCCTCGAGGGTCTCTCATCTCCCCCTGAGGTTTACCCAGCTCAGGAAACACCCCTGAGCACCGCACTACAGTGCTCCACTGCAGATTGTGCCAGCACCAGAGCTGCTTGCCTCAGCAACTTTTTACAAGCAGCTTCATAGACATTGAAAAGCACCCACTCAGAAGAAGTTACTATGAACTTTGCAATAAAAGTTTCAGATGCAGCAAGACACTTTTTTCTTTCTTATTATGTGTCCTGGTTTCAGCTGGGATAGAGTTAACTGTCTTCCTAGTAGCTGGTACGGTGTTATGTTTTGAGTTCAGTATGCGAAGAATGTTGATAACACTGATGTTTTCAGTTGTTGCTAAGTAGTGTTTAGTCTAACGTCAAGCATTTTTCAGCTTCTCATGCCCAGCCAGCGAGAAAGCTGGAGGGGCACAAGAAGTTGGCACAGGCCACAGCCAGGGCAGCTTACCCAAAGTGGCCAACGGGGCATTCCATACCATGGGACGTCCCATCTAGCATAGGAACTGGGGGAGTGGGGGCAGGGAATCACCGCTTGGGGGACTGGCTGGGTGTCAGTCAGCGGGTGGTGAGCAATTGCCCTGCGCATCATTTGTACATTCCAATCCTTTCATTATTGCTGTTGTCATTTTATTAGTGTTATCATTATCATTATTAGTTTCTTCTTTTCTTTTCTATTAAACCGTTCTTGTCTCAACCCACGGGTTTTGCTTCTTTTCCTGATTTTCTCCCCCATCCCACTGGGTGGGGGGGAGTGAGTGAGCAGCTGCGTGGTGTTTAAGTTGCTGGCTGGGGTTAAACCACGACATTATGAAGAAGGGGGAAGACAAAAAAATTGGGGTCTGTAGTGCCATGCTGCACAGCTTGAGCAATAAATTACACATCTACCTAAAATGGTGCCAAAAGCTATCAAATTTGTGAAAGCCTTTGGAAAGCATGAGGAAGCACAGAATAGACAAGAAAGCAGAGTCATGTCCTTCCCCATGGTCCTGCTGCTAAACCCTGTCACTTGATTCCATCATGTCGTCGCTAAGGAAATAGACATGGGAAGGAGAGGAAAATATATTCCTTCAATGCCTGTATTGACAAAATCCTCTCAATTTTAGGAAAACCTACAGGCAATAGACAGGTTGATGAAAAGGTGGAAATCACATTTCATTCACTCTGAAGGTGAGGGAAAATTTATGGCAATTCAAATAACTAAAAGCATAATCTTACCTTATACTGAGTACAGGTTAAATTCCCTCTGGTGTAGACGAGTGTAACTTCACTGACTGTAAGGAAGATTGTCCTGGTCCACCAAAGTTAGAAACAATTTCTCAAAGAAAAGCTTCTCTTTCCTTTGCTTTCATTCTCTCCCAGTTCTTGACTGTTTTCTTTCCAATATATTTAGCCAGGTAGTTACAGGACTGCACTTGTCGCCAGCAAACAGTTATTACTGAGCTGTTTTTATGCATGTTAACACAACACACTCTACAAACAACTCCATCAGTTTATGTCCAATAGTTCTTAAAATCAGCACCTACAAAACATATTATCTTGTAAAACAGTTTGAGTGATAACAGTTGCACTTGATCTGAAGACACAAATGATCCAACAGACATCCCCCAAATTACTACTTTTTTCCAGTCTTTATACTTCACCCAAATTACCTTTTTTTCCTCCAAAACAAAAGGACAGGAATGCTCAGAAGAATAATTCTAATTGAAGACTTAATTTCTCTTTCCTTTGCAACAATTTCTGGAAGCTGAAAAATCCTACTTCATAACTTCTTTGAATTCCATTTAACAGCTAGATTTGTATCTATCATCAGTAGAACTTACAGTTTGTATACTAGGTCACAAAGTCTCTAATGGAGCCTGACATATTATATGCTTTACTCGTCCTTACAACTATAAAAAGCATATACTTTTGCATGCTATAACTTCCTGGAACTTCCATGAGGAAAAAAAAGAATGTTTGTGTGTTCCTGTGTTTCATATATTTTAATGTATTTGTATGTTTTCATGTGTATATGTACATGTGTATGTATACATATGTTTGTATGCATTTGTATGCTTTTATATTTTATAATTGTATGTTTTTCTTTTATGTACATTAAAATGATCAGATAGTTTCTTCCTGATATCATTATGGCTATTATTCAATGCCTATCTTAACATATGACTCTTTCTAACTGTAAAACTTGATTTACCACAAATAGGCAAACAGCACATCCCTGAGTACTGTATACTTAAGAAAAGCAAATAAGTAAAAGTAAATAAATTCTAGAACTATTATTAACACTTCTATCATTTCATAAATGTGAAAAAGTTAATAACAAGTAGTTAGAAAGGTGTTATAAATTCATACACACAACATTCTTTTCCAATTGCTATGGAGCTTGAATTTCCATCAACCTGAGATAGGTTGAAGACAACTGATGGACCACTGTTTCTCCAACCTTCTTCATTCTTAATTGAAGACAAAAATATCAGCAAGATGAAAGCAATGCAAGAATTCATACTTAATATGAGATTATGTGATTATTGCTGTGGTTTGAACACTAAACAGGCAATGCCAACAGGACTCCCAAATTACTAAATCTTCAGCTGGTGGCTGGCAGTAAACCAGTGAGAAGGAAGTGGTACACCCAGCAGTGGCATTTGCTGGAGAAACATAGATGAGAACTGAAAAGCTAAGGATGTTGATACTGACAGGCTGCTTCAGGGTTTTTTTTTTACTTTTTTTATTTGCTATCTAAACTTCTTAAAAGTCTGTACTTTTTCCATTTATATTCAGCTTTTTCTTTCTTATCCATTGTATTAAAACACAGAGGCAAGAAAATCTCATAAAGAATACAGAAAAGGATTTCCACAAATCTTCTAGTACTAGCTTCAGTGTGCCTCTCAAATTCAGTGGAAAATTTACCACAGGCTTCTATGGAATCTGAGTTCAACCACCACTGGTTCTCATTAAAAATTTTCACCCTACAGTGTTGTGTGCGATTAAATGAACTTGAATAAGAGTATACAGCCTCATAACCTGTGGAAAAATTTTCCATGAAGCATAATATTAAACACCTTGATTCTGGAAGCACCTATTTCTTATTTGGTAGCTCATTAATCCTTCCCCTTCTCCTGTGCCTCCCAGTTCTATTTATTTATGATTTGACTTTCCTTTATTTTGCGCTAAATTATTTATTTTACTTTGGGAAGAGAATGTTCTACAATGGCTATATTTCAATATAGAACAATTCAGAAATGGGCCTATTTATTAATCCTTGGTTGTTGTGCTTGAAATGTGGAGAAAATAAAAATGAAGCCTAAGTAGCAATGGTAATTCTCAGAATTAGGGAAGAATGCAGTTATGAATATCTCAGGATACAGCAGACAGTAGCATAGTACTTGGTCACAACATTTAACTCATCCTTCAAAACTCCATTTAATATGATCATTTCTGAATCTTGCAGTCTCCTAATTTTTTTTTTTTCTGTTTCAGTCTTTAGATGCCTTGTTGATGCATCAGCAGATGCATAATATATATGGCGGAACACTAAATTGAGCTCAAAATAGATTTTTTCTGGTTACATTAAAGAGATTTAAAAATGTTTTCATATGTAAAATATGCTTTTGCTTCAGACAGTGACCTCTGATTTTGATTTTGTGGTGTGGGATAGATGTGAAAAGGCAAGTCAATCTTCCTGGAATTAAGGAAATCTTGACTTACAATGTTTCTACTAATTCTATCCTTTCCTTCATTTCACTGTCAGGAATCTGCCAAACACCGTATCCATCTGAAGTCTACTTTTCTAAAATTCATCCAAGCACTTTGGCTTTGTCTTAGCAACTATTTTTGCCCACTGTTTGGATATCAATTTGTTTGTTTTTTTTTTTTTTTTTTTTTCAATCTGCCCCCAACAGATTTTCATGACTATTTATTGAAAGCCAGAAGTTTCTTGGTACTGTGCTGTTTGGGAAGTTCTGCTTAATTGCCCAATAGGAGACCAATTCCAATCATACTCAAATACAAAAGGAAACTGGAGAAAGAGGAATTTAACAAAAGAAATGTTTCTCTCTTTTTTTTCCTTCCCTAAATATGCTAACAACTGCCTAGGAGACAGTCAGGGGTTATAGTTTCCCATCCAGATGATTCTCTTCTTTTCACTTGTTTATGTTGCTTAAGGACTGGACTCCCTCATGTAACCAACAATGGTCCAACAGCCATTTTCACTGCTTGAATCCTTTCAGCAAGTCCAGCATATCCTGTGTTGCCTTTGTTTGTTCCTTGCTGTGACCCTTCTGCTTGACCTTACTGTATTCAACCTTCCTTGTACTGGGATTTCACTCCTTTTGCAGTCCCTGTCACAGTTCAGTTTGGGCATTCCAGGCTGTTGCAATCACCCTTGGATATGGTTCCTCCTTTGCTAGATGTTATGGGGAGTCAGTTCCTCCTGCCTCTTGGTGTGACATGATTTCTCACCTGGTTGTTTTGATATTATTCCCAGGACATGTTTCATATGGTTCACAGGTGAAGAATGACTGGAGAAAAAAAGCTTCCATTCTATTCTTCTGAGTCCTATAGCCTTACTTTCCACTCTTTTTCAGATTTGCTTAAATTGCTGGTCCTTTAGTGCTCACATCCTTCTTGGCTCAGTTTCTCACCCTCTCTGGCTATGTGCCAGCTTCACATAGTTAAAACATAGTAGAAGCTGTGTTTCAGCTTTTAACTGCTTAATTCCATGCTGCCTTAAAAAAACTTGAGCAATTTCTTTCCTATCTTCTCCAGTTATCAACCACAGACATGCTAAAGACATCCTGAAAAGACTTTCATAGGCTTATTTCAGAAACTGATATTTTTTGTGAATTAAATAAATAAATGTAGCTGGAAGAAAGGTATACTTAAGCATGTTCTTGCATATTTTAATTTATTTCTTTTCAGTCATGTTCTTAAAATATTTGTTCCATAAATACTCTGAACATATACATATGTAAGCATGATTATAGTATATCTATACCTATACAATGTCCATTCATATTCCATTAAAACGTCTTTTGTATAATTAGATAACTTTGGCTTATTATAAAAAGATATTTGTAGAATTCCATGTTAGGCAAGTCACAGTGCATGAATTTTAAAACTTGAACAGAATTTTCACACAGAAAAACATGTTTCTTCCCAAACACCAGTACAAACCTGCAGAATTAATTACCAGCTGTGGATAAGAACAGGATTGAGTAAAAAGAACTTTCCCCATTTTGCAAACCTTTAAAGCATCAAAAAAGTACCTTTTCTGTCTGAGGATGAAACCAAGTTCTGAAAGGGAGCAAAGAGAAAATAGACTAATAGAAGAGACATTTCAAATGCCTCAGGCACATAATGTTTATGTGTATACATTTTTACTAATGAACAGTATAGTTTATTTGTACCAGCTTCCAAGAAGAAATTTGATCGCTGTGACTCCCAAAGCAGCGAGGTAGGTAAGTGGGCATCTTGGCATGGATACTAGAACAAACTACAGAGGAGCTACCTTAGAGTCAGCAAGTTTAGCACACAGATGCCAAGTCTAAGAAGCACTTACTGTTAAATTCCTACCTCCATTCTGTCTTACTTAATTTTCCCAAGGTACCAATGCATTGTACCGACTGTAAACCCACCCCTCAAACCAGCTCATAGTGGGGTAGTGGAGTCAGGAGCCAAGGAGTGAAGCTGAGCCTGGGAAAGCAGCGGGGGAGAAAGTGGGCTTTTTTTTTAAATGTTTGTCTTTGTTTCTCACTACCCAAATCTATTTTAATTGTCAATAAATTAATTTTCCTCAGATTGAGACTGTTTTACCCACAATGGTAATTGGTGAGTAATCTCCCTGTCTTTATGTTGAGCCATGAGCTTTTTCATCCTATTTTCTTTCCTGATGTCACTGAAGGGAGGATAGAGAGTGAGCAGCTGGGTGGACATTTGGCCATTAGCCAAGGTTAACTCAGCACAAAAACTTTAAGTAAAAAAAATATATTTCTGTAAAAGTGGTAACCTGAATAAATCATAATCATAACCACATAGTGTGGGGCTTTTACTGAAATCCCACTGGAGTTCAACAGAAAGTTGAATATCATGCCTGTAATCTTTATAGTTAAGTAAGACCTAGCATCACAGTGGCAGCAAATCGCATCTTAAGAAAGACCGTAAAGATGCAGTAAACAGATGGAATGAGAAAAGAATTCCCACGCAGGAAGTGTTCATCAATATATCTGGTGCTGAGAAAGAACTAAAGTTCAAGTAACCATCACTGCTGATTAAAACAAAGAGAGGAAAATATTATTGAGTAATTTCATGCTATGGGCAAAAGGTCACTTCACCTCAGCAAAGGACATAAACCAAAAACTCCAGGAGGAAAAAGGGATCCATTTACTGGTCTCATTGAAAGCAAAATTGTTAATAATGAAACTACATGTAGGCTCTGACATTTCTATGATTTCCCTACGAGAATATGAAACCCCTTTTAGACATATTAAGTTAGACAACGTACTGGTGTTTCTGAAAAATTTTCTGGAGAGAAGATTGAATCCATCGATGTGATTACAGCGTATCAAGACACTGCTTCAGCTATCACAGTGAACACTAATGCAGAGATGCTGGCTTGGCATTTATATTGTGAAATCAGCGCATCTCAATTTTAGTACACTTCTGTCTATAGTGGTACACATGAAATATAATATATAGCAAAAATAATACAAAAGCAAGACACTAGTAGTAAGATAGCTTCCTTTATTCGAATAAAATCACAGTTTCTTGAAATTTTAGCAAGTATCTGATCTTAATTATTCCTTTGATCTCTTGTTAAAGCAAATATTACACTTTCTTTGGATTTGCTTTAACAAGACCATGAAGTGATCTGCTTAAGTCAACAAAACTGTTCAACATCAGAATATTACCTTTCACATTGCAATTTAATATACGACCTGTGTGCTGTTTCTTGAAAACTAGCAGAAAGATAGCCCAATACACTAAAATAAGGCTCAAAGACAGAAAGCTAGAAGACTATTGAGAAAGAATTGCCCACAAAGGTTTCAGAAATCCACATCTCATTGTAAAAAGCAGAAGATGAGCAAAACTGATTATTTCAGTCTACCATGACCTTTCTTCTGGACACACTGCCTGGAAATGTCCAGCTACACCATTAGTCACACATGCACACAGAAATATTAAAACACATGATTACAAAATTGATGTAAAACATATTTATCCATTTGACATTTGGTCTCAAATGTGCAAAAAAAATACATTTGATCAATACATGACAGAACAGTTATATGAAAGAACACAAAAAGCTTTTTTTTTTAAACTGTAGTCAGAGGCATTGCTAAAAGACAATTATCAGAAATACTAAGATCACTTGATACAGAGAATCTTTTATTCATACAAATATGAACAATGTTAATCTCTGTAATAAAACATTACTGATAATGACAGTAGACTTATATTTATGTCATTAAGTAAATGAGCAATGTGATCTGTTCAGCTGTGACTTACTTTCTGCTCCATGTGCAAAAGATTGGACACAATTAACTTTGACCAGGTTTCTCAGCAATGAAAAAGTGCTGTCAATGAGAAATAAACATCCTGATTGTTCAGGGGCCTAAATCAACAGAAACTCTTAGAAAGAAAATGCTACGTCTAATTCAAATAAGAGGATAAGTGTATCTGCTGGACAGAACTTTCTAAATTTTGTAAAAATAATCATTCAACACAGCAGCTCAAGGTGAGTAAAGATTATGGTTGCACAGAGTCTGTCCAAATGTTGCTGAAAACTATTTATCCTGATGTTTTTATATAGTTCTTCTCTGAAACTGACTGCTCTTGTTTGATCATCAACACTTGCTGAGGTATTAATATTTGCCTGAGTACATGTCATGAAGACTATTGTCCATCTGAATAATGAAACTGTTCAGTAATAATTAAATTGAAAATAATATTCAGGTTACTACATCTGGTTACACAACAAAAATAATTAACAATCTTGACAATTGTGCATTGAAGATAGGTTTTGTAGGATTTTGTTACTTTTTGAATGTGCATGCAAAAAAAATGACCTTCAAAGGTATTTAATCTAGAACTAACTTTAAAATGGTATTATCTTAAATCAGAATCATAGAATTATAGAATATCTCAAGTTGGAAGGGACCCGTAAGGATCACTGAGTCCAACTCCCTGCTCCTCACAGGACTACATAAAACTAAACCACATGACTAAGAACATTGTCCAAACTTCCCTTGAACTCTGACAGTCTTGCTGCTGTGACCACTTTGCTAAGGAGGCTGTCCCAGTGACCAACCACTCTCTCAGTGAAGAACCTTTTTGTAATGGCCAATCTGAACTTCCCCTGATGCTGCTTCATTCCATTTCCATGTGCCCTATCACTGGTGACCAGAGACAGAAGATCAGCACCTCCCCCTCCTCTGTCCCCTTGAGGAAATCGTAGACTGTGATGAGGTCACTCCTCAGCCTTCTCCAAGCTGAATGAACCCAGTGACCTCAGCTAGTCTTCATAATTCTTGCCCTCAAGACCTTTCACCATCTTTAGTCACCCTCCTCCAGACACGCTCTAACAGTTTGATGTCATTCTTATATTGTGGTGCCCAAAACTGCACGCAGTACTCGAGGTGGGGCGACACCAGTGCAGTGTAGGGTGGGACAATCACCTTCCTCGACCGGCTAGCTGTGTTGTGCTTGATGTACCCCAGGTCACAGTTGGCCCTTTTGGCTGCCAAGGCACACTGTTGACTCATATTCAACCTGCCATCAACCCAAACCCCAGATGTCTTTCCATGGGGCTTGTCTCCAGCCTCCCATCCCCCAATTGTACATATAACCAGGATTACCCCATGCCACGGTCAGAATTTGACATTTGCTCTTGTTAAATATCATATGGTCGGTGATTGCCCAGCAATCTAGTCTATCCAGATCTCTCTGTAAGGCCTCTCTACCTTCACAGCTCCTCCTAGTTTAGCAGCATCGGCAAATTTACTTAATGTACATTTGATTCCTGTGCCCAGATCATTTATAAAAACATTAAAGAGCACTGACCCTAAAATTGAGCCCTGGGGAACCCCATGAGTGCTGGGCACCAGCCTGACGTAACCCCATTTACTATAACTCTTTGAGCCCAACCTATCAACCAATTGTTCACCCAACATATTATGGACTTGTCTAGCTGTGTGCTGGACATTTTGTCTGGAAGGATACTGTGAGAGACAGTATCAACAGCTTTGGTAAAATAAAAAAACCCCACATCTACTGGCTTCCCTTGGTCAACTAGCTGGGTGACCTCGTCATAAAAGGTAATTAAGTTAGTTAAGCAGGACTTTCACCTCGTGAACCTGTGTTGGCTATGACCAATGACTGCATTGTGTCTCAAGAGTTTTTCCAGTAACTCCAGGAATAACTTTCTCCATAATTTTACCAGGCACTGAAGTGAGACTGAAAGGCCTGTAATTACCAGGGGCTTCCTTCTTACCCTTCTTAAAAATGGGGACAACATTTGCCAGCTTCTGTTCAGCCAGGACCTCTCCAGACTCTGAAGAACATTGAAAAATAATGGAGACAGGTCCCATGATAACATCAGCCAGCTCTTTCTGTACCCTGAGATGAATTCTGTCAGGCCCCATAGATTTATGTGCATCCAGCTGGAGCAACAAGTCTCGAACAACTTCAGAGTCAGCTGGGAGTTTATCATTCCTCCAGTCCTGGTCTTCCAACACAGGGCTCTGGGAGTCTCAAGGCCCATAATCAGTGTTAAAGACAGAGGCAAAGAAGACATTAAACATCTCTGCTTTGTCTACATCCCTGTTTGTGAGGTGACTGACCTCATCAAGTAATGGACCAATGTTATCTCTGATCCTCCTTTTGCTGTTAACATATTTAAAAAAGCACTTTTTGTTGTCCTTTACAGTACTGGGCAGCTTGAACTCTAATTGAGATTTGGCTACATGAATTTTCTCCCTACAGTGGTGAACAGCATCTCTGTAGTCTTCCCGTGTCACCTGTCCTTGCTTCCAATGTCCGGATACTTTCCTTTTCCACCTAAGTTCTAGAAGAAGATCCCTGCTCAGCCAAGCCAGCCTTCTGCCCCACTTGACTTCTCATACTGTGGAATTGCCTTCTCCTGCACTCTTAAGAGATGGCTCTTAAAAAGTGATCAGCATTCATGGACCCAAATACCTTCAAAGGCAG
>NW_010972708.1:195591-207230 GCF_000737465.1 Haliaeetus leucocephalus | reverse complement strand
CAGTCTTTTGATACTGTGCCTCACAACACCCTTCTGGACAAGTTGTCCAACTGTGAGATGAGTAAACACTCAGTGTGCTGGGTGAAGAACTATCTGAATGGCATGGCTAAAAGTGTTGCAGTGAATGGGGCTACATCTGACTGCAGCCAGTCACCAGCAGTGTTCCTCAGGGCTCCAGTCTAGGGCCAGTTCTGTTCAATATTTTTACCAACAATCTGGAGGCAGGAGTTGAATGCACTGTTAGAAAGTTTTCTGATGATACTAATCTGGGAGATGTTGTTGACTCTCTCAAGGGACAAGATGCCTTGCAGAGGAATCTAGAGAGATTGGAGCATTGGGGAATTGTCAATGGCATGAAATTTAACAAGAACAAATGCTGGATTCTGTACGTTCAATTGAGTAATACCAGACACAAGTATAGATTAGGAGAGGAATGTCTGGAAAGCAGTGCTGCAGAAAGAGATCTGGGGGTGCTGGTGGATAGCAGGCTCAGTATGAGTCAGCAGTATGGCTGGTAAACCACATCCTGGGATGCATCAAGCACAGTATAACCAGCTGGTCAAAAGAGGGGATTATCCCTCTTTATTCAGCTTTGGTGTGGCCTCACCTTGAGTACTGTGTGCAGTTCTGGGCTCCACCATTGAAGAAGGATGTGAAGGTCCTTGAATGCACCCAGAGGAGGGCAACCAAGCCAGGGAAAGGGCTGGAAGGCATGTCATGTGAGGAGCCGCTGAGGACAATGGGTTTGTCTAGTTTGGAGAAAAGGAAGCTAAGGGGTGTTCTTATTGCTCTCTACAGCTTCCTGGGGAGGGGAAGTGGAGAGGGAGGTGATTATGTCTTCTCCCTGGGATCCAGTGCCAGCACATGTGGGAATGGCTCAAAGTTGCATCCATCAGGGGAGGTTCAGCCTTGACATTAAGAAGCATTTCTTTACTGAGAGGTTGGTCAAACCCTGGAATAGGGTTCCTGGGGATGTGGTCGATGTCCCATGCCTGTCAGTGTTTAAAAGGCATTTGGACAATGCCCTTAATAATTTTCTTTAACTTTTGGTCAACCCTGAAGTGGTCAGGCAGTTGGACTAGATGATCATTGCAGGTGTCTTCCAAATGAATTATTCTATTCTATTCTATTCTATTCTATTCTATTCTATTCTATTGTATCATCTTTGTAATATATCAAATTTAAATTGTAAAGGCCCTCTAAATAAAATAAAATATCCTAAAAGATTCAAGTCTTTCATCAGCAGGGATTTTCTTTGTTCGTATAAAAAGTTTTTTAGCATTTCAGGGGCAGAGGATGCAGCAGAAAATTGAGAAAAATCAGATTAAGATAAAAGAAAATCGCTGAATAAAATTACTTTAGAACTATTTTAGGTGTCCTTCAGTAATGGATTATTTCACCTTTCCAGAAGTTTGAACATGATTTAAAAGAGGTCTTATTTGCAATAAACACTGTCTGAATTTTAATCTCACTTAGGATACCACATCAGTCTCAAGTCAAGAGGGACAGAAATACAGGATTCTTGCATTAAATCATATTTTGTGGCTACAACTGCAACACTAAGAATTACTTTTTTTTCATCCTGCTACTGGTAAAAGTTACCTTGCCAAATACAGAGTAATCCAGAATCTCATCTCATATTGTTTCATTCGCCTGATTTAAATAAACCAAAGACCTGGCCAGTTGTCTTTTTATTCCTATATAGTTATCAGCACAATTTGCAAAATAAAGCTAAGAACTAGAGATCCTAACATAAGCTAGTGCAGACTCACATCCTCCATGGAGAGTCATGGCTGATCACTTAGTTTACTGACAATCCTTTCCCACAACCTATAAATTGAGAAGTAAGTGCTTTTTCAGGAGACCACATTTCCCTTAGTTTTCCTACAAAGCAACTTGATGCATATACAAGTGCAAGCTGTAGAAATGAAAGAGGTGGCATTCTGCAGAATTAAGTTGAAAACACTCTATGAAGTGTGACTAAAGGCACAGATGAAATTAATGACAGTTTTACTGAGCATTTGATGAGGATGTAAATGGATATATAAGCATGAAATTAGATAAAATTTGGATCAAGAAAATAAATGCTCATACTTCTTTTGAAGGATTATTCCACTTTATTAAATTGGTAAGACTGTCCTCTAAATATTTTCACAGTTTCTGATTTCACTGCAAGATTAGGAATTGCATCTGATTGAGTCTGAGTTCCAGGAAAAGCTTCCTGACTAGTGTTTTTAAAAATTTTAAGTTTTAAATACAAGTGAGATATACCTATTGTGCAACTTATCATTTCACATTATTCAATATGCATTCATAGCTGATACTGTTTTAAACATATGATCCCACTAATTCACTAAGTGATCAGAAACTACTAACCCAGCAGAAAATCATCAGAATATTGTATTTTTAATCTTATTAGAATGAAACCCACTTGTCTACTTGATTTAAGAGCTCTCTGCATCTTTTTCTTTTTCAAATGCATTAGCCAGATCTATATTAGCAAAGCTAAATCCAGAAATCTCTAGCAGTATCGTTATGCCTAAATTTACCAGCAGCATAATCTCTTTGAATCGAATGATCTAATCCATCTTCAGTAGAACAAACTATTCAAAGGCTGCTACAGCATTGTCAGTACTTTTTATTGTCAGCTTGAAAAAAGAGTTGATCCTTTACCACGCTTTAGTTTCATCTGAAGTTACTTAACTTTCAATGTTTGAACACTCAGTATAGCAGAAAGAAAATGTTCCTTTAATATCCATGTAGTAAATTAATTATTTGCTCTAGTTCTAAGAACTTCGAAAACTTCCAAGAAAACCTCAGGGAAAATTAAGGAGGCAGCAATCAAAGTGTGTTGCTAAAGAGGGAATTCTACAGCCTCCCAGGAAATGTTTTGACCTACTGTTTCTTATACCTGGCCAGAAAATCTTTAGTTAAAAATTTCACATATACTGTATAGAACAGATAATATCATGGTTGTTAGTAACATCATGGATATCACTATTTGCAGCTATACTTTGTTCAAAATTTTTTTTTCAAGGAGCAGTTATTACACTGCCTTTCATACATAAACTTTTTCTCAATTTCCAGTTTCCTGCTTGCCTGGTTTAAATAACTTTCATGATATGGCCAAAGACTGAAGAGAGGAACTGTGTTATAGGTATAATAATGATGCTGGTCTCAATGATTTAGGACTGTAGGGTTTCAATGGGTTCCTAAAATGAAGATACGTTTTATGTGTGTGTGAGTCCCGGCAGGGGTATCAGGTGGATGGGGGCAGGGGGGTCGATGCTGGTACCTAGGAGGACACATGAGTGTGGGGTGTCGGTGGAAAAAGTGTGTGAACCCATTTATCTGTGTGCTAGTGAGTGTCAAACTGGGCTGACTGGTGACTAGGAGACCTGTGGACCAGAGTACTGGGATCCAGGCAGGGGTACCAGGCAGACAGAGAGGCCATGCCAGTACTCAGCAGATGCACAAATGTGTGTGTGCTTGAGGATCCAGAGAGTGAGGACAGGTGGACTTTCACTAGGAAGGTTCAATCCTGACCAGCTGGAAGGAGGAAGGGGACTTGGCTACCTACACTTATGTTTTAGGTCAGTCCTGGCAGTGTTTTTTGTGGGTGTTGCTGAAGGCAGCACCTTGTCTGTGACAGTGTGCAGCTGACCATGTGAGTTGTGTATGTGTGTGTGCACGCGCACGCATGTGTGTCTGGAATGCATGCTTAGCCTTGCTACTGGATGCATCTGCAACCAGGACAGCAGCAACAGCATCCATCAGCCTGGGGCAGAGATATCTGTGTCTCCAGGCACGCTGAGCTGGACTCCACCAGCTGGGCAGGAGGAATCCCTGGATCATGGAGTTGCTGGAGGTGACAGCATGTTATGTAACATCCTTTAACACATTTGCATAAAAACTTGCAGCAGACAGTATGTAACTGTACAAGTGTGCAATTACATTTTAATTAGGAGCAGTTTTTATTGCACTAGCACAGACAGTTGCAAAACCCACAGATATCATCCAGAACAGAAATTTCAAATACCTACAGTCAAGTGCAGCATCTGAGGGTTTTTTTAGAAACATATATTGTTGTATTTAAAAAAGCATTCCCACCTTGCCAGATGGGAAAAAAAACCCAACCAAACCCCATGCAAAAAAAAATTCCTGAGCTTTGTAGCAAAACACAAATTGTAACAAGTTTTGTTATGAATGTCTTTTGAAAGGCGTCTATTACAGCTCTCTTAAATGGATTCTCAAGTATTTAGCAGGTTTTGAACTTATGCTTTATTTTCCTCATAGATGAAAAAATAAAAAAGGTTCATTGCTTCTCCTTGCATCCTATTTCTCAAGACATGCAGAAACTTAATATTTTATGACCATATTGGAATTGTTATATGTATGCATGTATATATATATGTATCAGGGAAAAAGTGATAGCTGTGATGAGCGTACTTAGAAGGCTGACCAATAAAGCTAGCCTTAAACTTCAAACTTCACTGAATTAATTGACAGCAGAGCTCATGCAAATGGCCTTATACAGTATTAATTGTCATTGTTAAGTATATAAAGCTATTAGTCTTTACAATCCTATTCTAATTTAGGTATGAGTGCACAATTCCATGGAGCTGATACCATGTAGTGATCACTGTTGGCTGTGAACCTTCATGGTTCTTAGTTGCTGTTCAAGGTGATCATGCTGGAGAACACTTAGACAAGAGAACTCAGAAATGAAGTGGGCATGTCTTCTTGCTTCTGCAATTTTCCTCAGTCATGCCTGTGGGTTTTATATGCTGTTGCCCCCCACCCAAAAGGGGTTGTCTCTTCTGCTCTTGGTACTGCTTATCCTGTGGGTTTTTTTGTTAGTCTTGTGCATTTGGAGGATGTCCTGCCTGCAGTCCCTTGTTCTTGTCTTCCCCTCAGGCCATTCTAAAAGAAGGCTCTTGAGCCTTTCTGTTGAGCTACTATTCTTGTAGTAGTGCAGTATTTAAAATTTCATTGTAGCAGACCAAAGACAGTGAACACAGCTTTCCAAGGTAGTGCTTTGAGCATACAGATGAAAACAAAACAGACATGAATGTGAAGAAAGCAGAAGTGGCAACTGCATCAGAGCGAGCTGGCCAGCCACTTACTTACTGCAGACCATCCCTGATCTCTGGATCCCAGGGTTAGAAGGACCATGGATTACTTATAAATGGTGTATGAAAGAACTAATGAAACCACAAACCATTGTCAGAAAACTCACTATACCTATACAGTTAGCACCTGTATTAAAAAACTTTGAAGAGTGTACAGCTTAGAAGATGTTGAAAACCATTGCTCTGTTGTATAAAAAAGGACAACATCTACATACATCTGCGTACATCTACATACAAAAGAGGACTCTATCTGTGACCTTCGCATTTTTCTTGATCTGTAAGGAAACAAGTGATTAGTGTTATCAAAGACATAGCTCATCAAAAAGCATAATTATGAGCATAGTGGGATTTTAGGCTCAATCAGGTCAACAAACCACAAAGCTCTGCCAAGACTGAGATGCTGTTGGACACATTCCTGGTGAGTTAACATGAAATTACATAAGAAATCTAAAAGTATTTCTAAACATGTTGCTAATAAAAATCTGGCGTTTTCATCTATGAATTGTCCAATATTTTTCTACAGCACAGTTACATTTTAATGTACTTCCCAGGCTATTCACAAAAATACTCTAACGTATTCAACGGTCACTGTCTTCTGTATGTGCAGTTAGTGCCTTATCCACACTGCAAATTGCTAATTCTGACTGGCATTCCTAACCTTTATACATACAAACTGCAGGATTATGAATCTTTACACATGAGAAATAATTGGCACTGAGGACTCAGTGGTACTCAGGGAATTGGGATTTTAGAAAAAGAATCAGTAAAGATGAAGAGCAATAAATTTTTTAGGTTACATAAAAATATAGTATAGACTTTATGACATTCATAAAAGTGATAATATGAAAATAATAGCATTGAGTTCCTGAGATTGTAATATGTGATAGTTTCATGCAAATTTGCTCATGTTGCTGATGTTTCTCTCAACATATTCATGCAATGTAAGTATAAGCAATCATACTAGCTTGCTCCTATTTATGAAGTCACAAACAAGAGATCCTGTGTAGTTAATGTGGATCTCATGATTGATTATGAGTTATTTATTTTTGTTGATTTTTTTAGGATTTATCACCAACTGAGGGATTAATGATGTATTCTTTTTTCTTTTACTTCAATTGCATGCAAAACATGTTAGCTCCCTAACAGGACTGATTTTTTAGGCATAGCAACCAGTGCTCCCTGGTCAAATACATACAAAATTACGTAGAAATTAATATCCGTCATATCTGTCACATCTGAATTAAACCAACAGATAAATACACCGTTCCACATGACTATAATGCTTACTACTATGTGAAGTAAATAAATTATCCCTATTTATTTATAGATACAGTTTTAAACCATGCCAATTCAGTGGGCATTTAAGCCACCCAGAAAGAAAATACTATCTTTACAGGAAGGAAGAGTACCCTTTGACTTGATTTTTGCAAAGAGAAGTTCACTGGCTGAACTCAGCTCATGGAAAATTGTACAGAATAAAAAGCAATGTATACAGATACTAAGCCTCAAAGATATGTTTTTCTGTTCTTTTCCCTGGATTTTTAAAGCTGCTTTCAGGGAAAAAGAGAGAGAACCAAAAAGAATAAGGAAAAAAATATTAAGGCTTTCATTTACTAATAACCTGAGAATGGCCAATGAGACAGAGTATTCACCAGAGAGAAGATCTGCAGTTTACCCAGTTCCTTTGAGAATAGCTATAATTTGCTTCCTATTGTTCTTGTTTGGTTAATTTTTCCCATAGTCTGTTCCCAAGGAGAATAGAATATGTTATGCTACCTTGGCAAAATTCAGTGGTGCTGAATTTCATAACTAAGAAAATCTAAAATTAATGAGAATTTGCTACAGATCATCATCCTCTCTATACTTTTAACTAACAAAAATTGCACATGTAAATTTGTAAATGTAGGATCTCATGTGTTTTTTCTTTCTGCATCATAATACTTTGCAAGGATAGGATAAAATTGAGCAAGTAGTATTAACAGAAAAAAATCAATATATATTTACCCATATCATTGTGGGTTGCTTTTACAAAGCTCACAATACCTTAATTGTGCCAAGACATATTTGTGTTAGTAAATATATTTTTGTTAGAACATTTTTATTTCTGTCTCTCCTAGAAACGATCTCTTATTTCTTACAAGAACAGAGGAATTCCAATGCTGAGGATGCTATTCTAAGAGCCAATGGTTATTCAACTTGCCCATAAATCATATAAAGAAATCTATGACAGGCAAGCAGAATGTATGTAAAGGGAATGAAGAAGGCAGTTTAGCTCTTGCTGTTGTAAGCAGTTACAGCACTAATGAAGTACTTGGAAATAGAGCAATTTACACAGCTGAAAATCTCTTATAAGAATGCCTTCGAGAATCTCAAAGTACTCTGGCCTTCCGCTCTGCTCATGATGCTTTTTGTATCAACCATTCTCCCTGGATGCTAGTTAAATTGAAGGAAGGACCAAGCCAGAGCATTGAGAAGCCTTTTTGACTGTCAGCTACACTGGTGCTTACCAGAAATTCACAGCTGAGGTGCAGAGAAACTATCCCTGGTTACTCTTTCATAATTACAGAAGATACTGAAAACATTCAGTTTTATACCGGATATACAAATATCACAAACTAAGGCAACCAAATATTGTCTTTATGTTCAAATCACACAAGATATCTAGGGCCAAGAAAAAATTAATAACATTTTTTTTAATTCACTTTGCTTACACTGAATACCATTGCAGTTTAAATATCTACCTTCCCTTCACTTTTTTTACCTGCAAAACAATTTGTTATAAAACAGAGTTCACTTCCTACAAAATAACTTAACCTACTAATATTACCTGCTTGGAGAGACATTGGCAAAAATAGACATTTGTAAAGCATGAAGTTGGAATGAAACAATTGTGGAAGTTCATAACTTCTGGCAAAGAACAATCAGTGCATACAAATTAAAAACTCAGCAACCTTAATCTTGAAGCACTAATCTCTACTCTTATTAATCTTTAACCTTACAAAGTTAACTGGAATAAAATAAACGACATAGGTCCTTTCTCCCTTCTTCTCCTTATCCCTTCCTCCCTTGGATTTTTTTTTTTTTTTTTTTTTTTTTTTTTTTTTTTTGGTGTTAAGGATTTTGTCAGTACAGACACAGCATGAGGAAGAATAAGAAGAAGAAGAAAAAAGATAAACCAAATTCAGAAAGATTAGAACAGAAAAGTCAATATTCTCAAATTAATTTTAACTTAAATCCTGATCAGATGAGCAGACAATTTTTTTAAAAAACAAGCAATTTCTAAGTATAGCAAGTTTAACAGTAATTTTGTCATTTATTTTGAAATCTATATGTTAAAAAATAACTTCTTTAGCTATTTCCAAAAATCAGAGACATAATATTGTAACAAGGAAGCATTCTTACCATCTCAAAATCAGCATTCTTACTTATTTCATAGATTTCAGTATGAAAAAAAAAAAGACTAAAAAACCCTGGAGTTTTGACAATTTAAAAGACTACAGAAGACTTATTATACTACATTTATTCTTCTTTAAAAGTATTCTGCTTTTTCCTGATAGAAATAGAAAGAGCAACTCTCCACCATCATTTATGCACTTGCATTGTTATTAACAAAATACCAATGCCAAGCTATCAGAAATCATCACAGTTTATGGTTTTAAAAAAAAAAAAATCCTAGTACAGAGGATATAAAGGTTGCTGATGATACTAACATAAAGTTGCTAAATATACAGTGGTCTGAGGAAGACTCGATTGAGATTAGGTGTTATGCTATTTATAATTTGAAGGGAAAGAAAATAATATTTTGTTAGTGTCTTTCTCTTTTCCTCTTAATCTTCATTTTTCTACGTTGTTTTCTCTCATTGGAATGTTCTGTGTGGAAAAATAAAATTTCCACATATATTGACTTCTGCATGTGCATTCTCAGATATTTACATAAAGAGCCATGATTATACTCTTAGGAACTTACCACTCTATTTGCTGAACAAAATATTTGAAGAACCAGCTTCTACCATGCTGAATACTTCACTCTGAGGTACTAATTTTTATCACAAAAAAGTATGTCCCAAAGAAAATAAATTTAGTAAAGTTGAGAGAATATTATTTTTATTAAATCTCCTTATTTTTATTATTTAATCGAAGTCAACTTCATTCAAATATGCAGGAACATCTGAAAATTCTCCTGTATCCAAGAATGGTATTCAGAACTTTCACTAAAATTGCAGTGGGTTACACAGCAGTACTACTCCCTGTAACATGCTTAGAAGAACTGAATCTCGGAATGGCAATAGTATCAACCAAGCAGGTGTATGTTACAAGCCTAAAAAGAGTGGTTTGGCCAAGGCAATAGCTCTAAGCAATGAGCTAATGGAAGGGTTGAGAAGCAGAGTTGGTTAGCATTTCCTATCCTAGATGGAGTACTGTAAATGTAAAGGACAACACAGAAGTGGCAGTGATTGGTTTTTATTTAACCTTGAGTTATGAGGCAGCTTAACATTCTGCATAGGACATGGCTGCTTTTTGAGTGCTCCAACCCCACAAGAACCAAAGGCAACCTGATCTCTCCCTTTCCCCACCACCCTTCTTCTCCTTGTCTCCCTCTCCCTCTCCCTGTTCTACCTCACTTGATCCCCCACCCTTACCTAGGATCACATGCTTATCATTTTATGAAAACGGAATTTCTGAGCAGCTAAGGCTGTCAAGACTTTCTGTCATGTTGGTTTCCATGCCTAGGTTAATAAAGTGTGCAAATTCACAGTTAATGATTTTATGATTCTGTAATAATCCCTATGAAAACAAGGAAATGTACAAACATGAGGAATAACAAAATCATATCAAATCATTACCAATTAATTCACCCCTTCCAGTTCTGTTACCTGCAATATTTAAAGGCTGATAACTATTTGCCAACTTGCAAACTAAGACTGACAATCATGTATATTTTGCTACTGTTATATACACTAGGCCAAACTCTATTTGCTTTCAATTATGTTGAGTTTCCACTTTTTCCATTAACAGCTAGTTTTGATGTTAATTCTTTGTGCACACAACTATATAATTGGCTTTATGCTATAAAAGGCAAAGTACTCTTTAAAAAAGTAATTATTTTTGTGATTTGGAGGGTGTGATTACTTTGTTACTACATGCCCTCAACATTAGCTTAGAAACATTTTTAAAGTTCACAAAAATATTGATTGAAAGTCTGACTACATTTCAGAATAAAAGCTTGATTATAGATGCCCGAAGGGAGAATTATTTAAGACAAACCTTTAAGAATATTTTATTTAATGGTGGAAGGCAACTCAATGTAACTCATGGTTGATGAAGAAATTTATCATGATTCATGATTTGGACTGCTTCAAAAGTCTTGAAATTTTTTAGATAAATAAAAGAAATATAAAATCCTTGTTCTTTTTATACTAATAAAAAAGATTGATTGTACTCCATTTTATAAATTGATTGTACTCTCACGTTATAAATTGATAAATTTATTTTTAAGCCCAGTCCAGCAATCTTGAATTAACAAAAGCCCATTCCAGAGACAATCATATTATTACTTTTTATAAACCTAAGATGAATTCCAGCTGTGAAATTCTTCCAAAACCTGAACAATAGTACAATCTGTTGTTTCTAATACAAAAGTATTCTGAGTTCTTGATGTTTATTTTCTCATTGGACTATTCTTTGATGTTTCCATCCCATAACTTTATGATAAATCCAGATTTTTCTTAAGATTAACTCTATTTTTTTGATAGCCATGATAATACTTTGTTGTGTGTGCACTAGCATAAGAAAGTAATAAAACGTTATGTCAAAATGACATAAGAACATAGAAGGTATCCTTTTGTGTTGTACATTTTGAATCACTATCAAATAGCAGATGACTTAAAAGCTAAGAGATTTCTATTAAGTCCTAAGGTACTTCATAGCAACTAAAATGAGCCCCCAACCACAAAAAGCCACTGTTAAATTCCTGTAACATTGTTTATGCTGGCATATAAAAAAGCATTTCACCATCTGATAAATTTAGGGTTTGAAAGGTGTGAGGGACTGAGAGACTGTGAGAGACTGGCAAATATTTTGTCTCAACCAACCAAGCAGGTAGCTGCAAGCAGCTGGAACAGGACGCGCCCTGTGGAGGTGGGGTAGTGAACTGCTTCTGGGAGGCTTTCTAGCGGTTGTGCCTTGAAGAGGCTTTCCGGTGATTGTCTTTCTGGGAAGTTTTCTAGTGGTTGCACTTCGGATGTTTTGTCACAGGCCCTTACCACAGGGGCTGTGTAAACAAGTTAAATGGGATAAGTGGGCATCAGCAACACCAGCCCCACTCCCTGAAGAACTTTTGAGAAAACCCCACAATGCATGTGCAAAGGGCTCTCGGCCAAGACTATAAAATGTGGGAGACTGACCACCAGGAGGGCGCCCACCACCTGAGGAATCCAGACAGCTACTACCAAGACTCTTTCTTCACTGGATCTGAGGATGGTGATACTTACCTCTCCTTCTTTCTCT
>NW_010972708.1:195173-195378 GCF_000737465.1 Haliaeetus leucocephalus | reverse complement strand
TCCAATCTAAAACTCCGCTGGCGCAACTTGAGGCCATTTCCTCTTGTCCTATCTCCAGCCACCTGACAGAAGAGACCAGCATCCACCTCACTACAACCCCCTTTCAGGGAGTTGTAGAGAGCAATAGGGTCTCCCCTCAGCCTCCTTTTCTCCAGACCAAACAACCCCGGTTCCCCCAGCCACTCCTTATAAGACTTGTGCTCCA
>NW_010972708.1:185566-194734 GCF_000737465.1 Haliaeetus leucocephalus | reverse complement strand
TGTTGTCTGCATTCTCTCTTTTCTCTTCCTCCTACCTTGTTTAGGAATAATTTGCTGTGGCTGTTAGGTGTCAAGTTTTTTGTTCAAAATAACTGCTACACCAAATTTAGTCACACTTGTGTTATAAGTCAATGTTAAATAAATCGTATTTTGAGCATTTAGAAGCCATTGTCATGACTCCTGACCGGGATTCAGTGAGTGAAACAGGATGTTGAAATTTTCCCTGTCCCTCCTGAGTCATTGCTGTGACTCCTGTGTACGGCAATGGACTATCTAAAAGATCACTTCCCTCGAGCCCACGAAGTGGGACAGGACAAAAGGTTAAAAAGTTTATTAAACAAATACAGCATTTATCCTTAGAGCTTTCAGTGTTTAGTGCTGCCCTGCCCATTTTAAATAATTTTTCCTGCCACTCACAGAACTTACAGGTCAAACATTCAATTCCAAGGAGAAAAAATGCTTAACATTGGTTCCAATCTTCCAAAGCTAGCATTTCCTAAGAATAAAATGCGAGATGACATTTGGAACACCCCTCCCCATAGAGAAACCAATGAGGCTTCTATATTTGAGGATTTGAGGAAAGCCTTCTCCTTTTCCTTTTCATTTGAAATAATGATGAAGCAGGCTGAAAAAGCAAACCGATTTCAAATCTGTATCTACAGTGATCTGTCTTCTATGGAAGTCATTGCAAGCTCCATGTTCTCTTCAGTGAGATTTCCACAAGGATCCTGAGAAAGAAGTGCTAATTGAATAAGTATTGAACCTATGGTGAGGAAAAATATGTCCAGTAGACATTTTAAAGTACAGCTTTTTGATCCTCGAGAGGATGGGTGCCTGTAGCTTTGAAGAATTGTAAATACTGAGTTAGCTCTCCAGGTTGTGTTCTGTGCCAGGTAGCCTGCTTGCTTTGTTCTTTATAGTAAACTTATGGCATCAGAGAAGGAATTACAGTGTGTTATCACCATCATTGGCAAGCTAGAAATACTGTTTTAGATGAAGGCCTCCAAGCATTGATAGAAAAACAATACTAAGAGTATCAGATAAAATTTTCATATATATCAAAATACTATATACACACTTTTTAAGGAGCAAAGTTAATAAGTGCATTGAGGTAAATTTAAATTATGTGGCATATCTACTTTTTTTAGTTTACAAACCACTCAGAACAATTCCCCAGAGTAGGAGTAGTCTCCAGACTTTAATATTAAATTGAAACAACAGTTCTTTTATAAACCTATGCCTCTTTTAAAGAAGGTATATGTTAAACGATTGCAATATAATGGTGCATCTGGGTAATCTTATCTACTGAAATTAAGCATTTGAGCTAAAAAATCATTTAATCTAGTTTCCTGATTTTAGTCATCTTGTCATATCATTTTGACAGACTCTGAGCATATAATGCTGTGTCACTGAGTACTGATACAAAATAATGTAATCCACAGCCTCGAATTGAATGTACAATAGGTTACTGCCAGCTTTTAAGATGTTTCTAAAAAATTAAACATTCCAGAATTTCATGTCTTTTTTAAGACTTATACACCCTGTTCCATTATGTAACTTCTTGACTTAGAGAATAAAGTCATATAAAGAATAAAGACAGAATAAAGAAACAAATCAGAATAAAGTATTCCTGGAAAATGAAGGAAATGAGACTTCAGTGTGTATACTAGCTCCTACATAGTTAAAGAATTCCAATACACTGTTCCTAACTATTGATTCCTAACCTACGCAATCCTGTTATTGATAAAACAGCATAGATAACACTGAATTTATTCTTAATCTGATTCAATGACAGCTTCATAAGGAGACATAAAAATGGGATCCTCACAGACAGACATGAGTTACTATTTCTAATTTCCAACAGTGGACTTGAGTCTACAGGTTATGACAGAATATGCTGTGGTGGCCAGTCAAGAGGCAGCTGTCACGAATCTGGGACAGCATGCTAAAACATGGACTGATAGCGTGTAATTGGATGCTGGTTCTCTTCCCGCTTTTAACAGTTTTACATTAGTGTAAAGTATGGAAGTTCAAAAACTTTTCCTGACTTTATGTTCACATGTGCATGGTGAAAAGGGAAGGAATCAGAATTTCTTTATAGTACAATGAAAAGTCAAACTAAACCTAGAGAAAGTATTAAAAATATACATCTGTGGCATTAGATGTACTAAGCAACAACAAAGCATGAAAATGGTAGATAAAGGCTAGATTCTCAGGCTGTGAAAACTAACAAATAGTTTCAAGGACACTAATAATGCTTATATCTAACATTATTTATTTTCATAGGTATTATTTGTGTCTGTCCAGTGTATCATATAAACATCAATAAATAAAATATACAAACCCAGTAATTTCTATGCAATTTTATTGTGCTAACTAATGTTCTTTATTACTTTTTACTCAATTGTTATTTTTATTTTTTTTAATGTTTAAAATTCTAATAGCTTTTGTTTTATTACATGTGTACAACATATATATACCTACCATTGTACAATTAAGGTTGACTTATTTTCCAGATGTAGTGTTTGATGAAGTAATGCATCTTTACCTTATGTTTACTTTGCATTTGTTCTCAATTGGTTCAATTAGGGCTATATCATATGCTTTCCTAGAATTGGCTGCATAAAAATTCAGGGACTCTTAAGAGTCTTTTTTGTGATGTTGTGTTGTTCCATTTGAAGACAACAGGGGTATTCTTTAAAGGATGTGTGCCTAAATTTTCCACTATTAAACCCTTATGTAGCCTGATTATATGTGAGCTTTCCTTGTTTATCTGTCTTGTAAAGTTCTGTTGTTTCCTGTAGTTTCATGCAAACATCAAAACCACAAAGAAAGAAATTCAGGCACAGCAGAGGATGGCACTGCTAGAAAGGTGAGGAAGAGCTCAGTGAATGTTCAGTTCAAGAGAAGACTTGATTCAAGCTGACTTGGTCTAATAACCCCTATCTTTCCTTTGAGAAAGATTACCATCATTATATGGCAAATTATACCAAAAGGTGCAGAAGCTGCAGGATACTACAGAAGACATGCTGCAGTGAAGTACTAAGTAGCAGAGCTAAGAGGAGGTATAAAGACATTGCTCCTTTGATTACAGCACCTGGAGACATGTCCCAGTGTATCTTTGGAAATTATGAGGCCCAAAGTAACTGCAATGAACTATAATACAACTACAAATTTTTATATATTTCAAGCACAAAATGTTCTAATGAGGAAAAAAAGAAGGCAGTAGAAAATTATGGAGACGACTGTTAGAAAATATGGGGGTAAAACTAGAAAAAAAATGCATATTTAAAAGAAACAGGGAAAATGAAAAATTCAAAGGAAAGAAATAAACAGAGGAGAGAAGTAGTAGAAGAAATGCAGAATAAAAAAGTTAAAGAACCTGAAGGTGACATAAACAGAACAAGAAATAGAAAGATCAACAAAAAAGAAGAGTGAAAAGATGTGAAAGATAAATAGAACAGAAAAGGAAGAGAAAGTAATGAAAATGAGAGGAGCTATGAAATATGAATGTGCCTTCTCCTAAAACACTGTTCTATTTATAATATTCCAAGATGTGAGACCTTCTTTAGGTCATTAATATTCATGACAATTTTTAGAATTTATTTTGAGGTATTTCCTGTTGTCCAGTTTGTTGCTACTAAATAACAAGTAATTAAAAGAAAAAAATCACTCCAGAAGGAACAGATCCAAACGTACCAAAGCATATGGGGAGAAGTCTGAAGGGACAGAAGCTTGGAGAAAGAAAGACATAGGAAAGAATAACAACAGAAAACAACAAACGGAAAGTGAAAGACTGAACAGTAGAGGGTGGAAAGCAACTGAGAGCTAGAAAAGAACGAAAAAGTTCTCTGGAGTATGAACTTCCTAACAAATGTTCATTTAATGCCAAAAGCAGTACATATTTCTCATTTACTGCATTTAAATAAATAATTTAATAAGCTCACTTTTAAGTAAACATGCTGCTGAGGGTTTACTTTTTTCTTCCTTTTGTTTTTGTATTTTAATCACTAAAACACTTCTCATGAGTGCAAATTCTGAAAACAGAACATGTGGAAATTCCTCAGTGTTTGCTGTCTTTCCTGTTATTATTTTTTAATTATATTAAATTTTTTTAATCAAATCAGGAGGATAGTTTTGTTTCTCAAAATGGGAATATTCCCATGGCAGAGTCAAATTGTCTAATGGCCATTTCTAAAACTTGTGACATTTGCAATAACACACAAAAGGGATAAAACTAGTTTTTTGAAAGGTAGCTCTCCAGGCAGACGTTTCCAGATACTTTTGCAGTGAGTAGATGTCCCATAATTATGTCCTAGTACAACAGCCTGCCAAGTCATGCACCTTCCTGAAATACAGAATATTTCTTTTCAAGTAAACATTGCTTGAGTTGGGCAGTTTTCCAAAGGAGTATCTGTAGTGCTTTATGTTCGCTATTCTAGCATGAATCACAAATAAACCTGCTGGAGTTATTCTACTTTATTCTTAGAACATATACTGAAGCAAAATCATTACTTGACATTAATATAAATACCTAGAGTTAGGTAATGTTATGTATCAAACTTTTGTTTAGTCCTCAAATGTTCTGAAGTGCGATAAGCTTCTCTGAGATGTTATTTTGTAATTTTTTTTATTTTGGTGCAAGCGTCACGTAATAACTCCCTAAAGCCTTAACTACATAAACAGTATAATGTCTGTTGAAAAAATATACTGAGATCATTACCATTATTACTGACTGCTACAATAAGAAGCTATTTAAGTATTAGTTGCTCAATTGATTAGATATTTGTCAGTGTTTCAACAAATCCCCCACTCAGAGGGGCAGCAGTCATCATTCTGTTAAAAAGAAGTATAAATCCTTTTCTTAAGTATCATTTAAATTACTAGTCATTCTAATAATAATTATAGTTGCTTTTATAGAAAAGTATTTTGAAGTTGACTGATTAATGGGGAAAAAAAAGACCTCTGTTAAAGTGTCCATGCGTTTTAACATGTAATAGAAAGAGTGTCTCAAACAATAAATAGAAAAAGTTAAAGCTTAGAATCTTAAAGATATTTTGAAAGTTTCCTACACAGAAGCAAAGTTTGACCTTTTGTTGTATGCCCATTGAAATGAATACTTACACTCTGCTGACTTTACTAGAACTGTCCATGAAGCGTATGACCTAATGAAATGGTGACATCTGGTGACAAGTGAACTACAGTATGTTCTTAGATGCATGTCTGGAACCTCCAGGAAAACCTACCTGAAGACTGTAAATCTGTCTCAGTTAAGGGAGAAGCATTTGCACTACCTTCTTTCAACTTCTCTGACATTTCTGTCTCAACAATCCCATCTTGTCTCAGTCTGTTAGACTCATTCTTCTATGTAAAAAAGAATAGTGAAGCCAGAAAGGAAAATGGAGCCACTTCACAGCATTTAGAACAAAACCTTGAATACAGCATTGACTCTGCAACATCACAATATCACAAGAACTTCTACACAAAAAAGGGTTTCCAAAACACTGTCAAAGAATCGCATCTAATTTTTTCCTGTGATGATCTTTATGCAAAACACAAATGCTGTTGTTTCTTAAACACTATTTCCTGTTAAAATCTGAAATTATTTAGCCTGCACTTCTTATTTCAAGCTCAGTTAACAAGCTGTTTTGCCGGGGGTGGTGGTGGTGGTGGTGTCAGCGCAAGAGCTGATTTGAGATGAGGGAGAAAGAGACGGTGCAGGGTTCTTTCTGGGTCTCAATAAAAAAGGCCCAACATCAAATGGCTCAGTAAAATAGCTGTTTTAATAAGACAGAATAAGAAGAGGAATATAGATAGTGAGTAAATCTTACATCCCTTTAGATGCTGAATATCCTACATTTGTGCAACATTAGATGGACTCCAGAGGGATTTTCCTATGGCAGTCTGTGCAGATCCCATCCATGGAGAGAAGGAACCTCCTCCTTTTTGGTCATTCAAGCTATCATATATTTTTTGTACAAGAAAAAAACCCTCTATTCCTAAGGGATGTTCATAGGACAACTTCTAGCTACACTGTTAATAAATGCACAGCCACACATATGGCATATTTGCCAGTACTGAGTGAGAACTGCCTGCAGCTCTTCGCTTGTAATGAGCTACTGAATTCATCCTGCGGCCAAGGAATCTGTGAAGCACAGCACAGCCTGAAGGCCATGCTGTCCATGCAGCATGGCACAGGTCTGCCACTGCTCAGACTGAGTGTTTTGTGTATCACTAACTCCTAAATGTGTGATGGTCTGTTAGTCAGGATCAATACAGTCCTCCCCCTTGATCCACATAGTTTATCTCTCCCAAAGTTATATATTACAGATTATATACATACAGGTTTCTGAAGCCCTAAGTACAAGGCATGCTGTGGCTTGTACTTAAGCAGACATGGCTTGTTCAATGTCACTAACTCCTCAAGTACAGTGATGTCTTCTGCCTGCGAGGCTCCCAACACAAATTAGCAAAGCCAGGGTTACTAACATGCAGATGAGGCAGTTGCCCAAAGGAGCAGACAGCTAGGAGGAGGAAATAAGCCCCATTAAAAGGTCAGACATTCTGCCATGTTCGATACAGCAAATCCTACTCAGTACCTTCAGCTTCACACAAAGCACAGGAGGAGAGCAGAAATCAGCAAGGGATTCAACAAACAGAGCAACTCTCCACAGTTTTCTCTCTTTGAAGCAGAAATAGCATGACAGAGAGGGCTTCAGAATTTTATGGTTGGGCTGGCCACCAACATGGTTCTATTGAAAGTGTAAAAGACTGAATTGTTATGTTGAGCTGTTTGTCTCAAAGATTGTCAGGTGTGAGAGACTTCTCAAGCCATTCATCTCAAGAATTGTGGACTGCTTATCTCAAGCCCTTTGTCTCTGAGATGGCCTGTCTAAGCAGGACATTCCTCTGTCCATAAGGACAATTACTAGACCACTGAGGCATTCAGGAGAGGAAGCAGTCTGAAGCAGACAAGGATGTAAGGATGTGGGGGCTACCATTCTCAAGGAAACTGTAGTCTTTGAGAGAAGATTTGGTCACGTAAAGGTCTTATGATAGATGAAACCTGCAGCATGTGAACAGTGCATGAACAATACATACGTGCATGCCTCATTGAAATATGCCCTATAAAAAAACGTGGAGACAAGCTGTGGTGTGCACGCACCGCTGAAGAATTGAAGACTGAGGACCAACAGGATGCCGCTGGATCCATGGTGGTGACTATCCTTGCAATTCTATTCTGACTGCTTGCTTTATTTCTGCCTTTTCTTCCATTCTATCCTATCGCTACTATTTTCTACTTTTGATACTTTTGATAATAAAAACTCTTTTGGGTATACAGCATTTGAGCTCATTTGTGTCTTAATCTCGCTCTTGGGATCGTATCGAAACCTTGCCCGACATTGGATCGGGACAAGAAAGGAGAAGAAAGCTTAAGAGAGGGACTGAGGAACATCATTCAGTCCTGGTAAAAGTAAGGGATCCTTGCAGTGTCTGCCTTCAAGAAGAGCAAAAAGATTGGGCATCACACAAGCATCCTACCTCAGAGTTACCTTTTTGTCATCCTCAAAGCTGTACAATTCAATTTACCTGAATTGCCTAAAATCATATCTATTAAAAGTCTATAAAGGCTTCCTTGATTAGAATAGAAAAACTAATAAATATTTGGTTTGTTGTTTCAAAGCCTGCATGACTTCTTTTAGATACCTAAGTATTTCTATTCACAATATTTTTACCTTTACCCATTTGTAAATATAGCCACAGCAGCTGAAATGGGACTTCTTTATCTACAATTAAACACTTTTCCTGTCCAATGTAGAACTCACTATTAGTTGTCAAAAACATATATAAAGATCATATCAGATGGGGACAGAGAAGGTGGAATCACTTCCAAGGAAGCAAATCCATTTTTCTAGGTATTTTTTTTGGATGACATGAGAGCTTACTGTTCCCTGCTTTCTTTCCTTTTTATGCTAAAATAGGCATAGATCATAACCTGCAATTATTTCACTTGCTCTAATCCAGTATCCTTTGGGCATGTGGCTAAAACAGTGAAAGTCATATCCTGCGCAGATTTAAAAAAAACCAACCGTTAGCTATTAAGATTTGGTCTGCTATATTTTATTTCCCTAGAGAACACATCTTAATATTTTCTCGCATACATTTACTTGGTACTCAGTAACAGTGGACTTGTGTTGAGGTAGTATAACTGAATTCATGTTTTTTCCTGTAGGATCTTTGTTATTCATAATATTGCATAAAAAAGGAGAAATATTTTTAGGAACTGAAGGGGAATTTGGGAGCATAGCATCACACCTGCAAAATGACCATATTTGATATAGAATAATAGAGCGGCAAAGGATGTGACCTATGGTATTTTTAAACCATAGACATTTGAAATACAACTGAATTTAAAGGTTTTATACAGCTTAGCATATTTTCACGTTGAAATGTAACTGCTACAGAAGTGCCATATATCATTTTTGTGGAGTGATGCTTCACACTCTATGGAGTTAGTTCTGCTTTGAGCAGGCATCTGGGCTACATGACCTCCAAAAGTCCTCTCCAACTTGAATTTTTCTATTATTCTAAGGCACACTAATAAAAAACACCAAGATTAGCATAAGAACTGCTTCTATCTCTGCCTGCTTATTTTTAAAGACACGTTTTGTTTTATTGCAGTTTTGTTCTTCTTACAATCTCATGCATGGATTAACATGGTCTCCCAGTGTTTCACTTGGTAGAACCTCAGGCTATCTTGAAGATTAGAATGTATTGAGTCAATTTAGTCTGGACATTTTGTCTAGTTACAGATTAAAATCAGAGTTCATGAATTTAAAGTGATTATAATTTTCTTCTAGATAAACTGTCTTAAAACATTTAGGTCAGAGAGGCTTTATAAAAAGGGTACAACTAAAGTAATTATAGCACTACAGAATTTTACTTCTACTTCCCTTGCGTTTTTAAATTTCATTGTAAGTAATCTGCAAAGATGTTGCTTCAGTACCAGGATGCAAATACTGTACCCATATTAAAACATAACAGCTGAAAAATACAAGCTGGAGAAAATGTATTTGCAGGCTTGATTTCTTCCTTTGGAAATTAATATAATTTTTCTCTAAGCCACACAATTTACAGTATGCTTTCTCTACCAAACACAAAAGTGAT
>NW_010972708.1:185223-185555 GCF_000737465.1 Haliaeetus leucocephalus | reverse complement strand
AAATTTCTACTGTTGATACAGTAGAATATTATTAAATTGTTGTCCTGGTTTCAGCTGGGATGTAGTTAACTGTCTTCCTAGTAGCTGGTACAGTGCTATGTTTTGAGTTCAGTATGTGAAGAATGTTGATAACACTGATGTTTTCAGTTGTTGCTCAGTAGTGTTTAGACTACAGTCAAGGATTTTTCAGCTTCTCATGCCCAGCCAGGTCACCTGACCCAAACTGGCCAACAGTGTATTCCATCCCATGTGACGTCCCATCTAGTTTAGGAACTGGGAAGGGGGGGGGCAGGGTTTTTTCTCCGCTCGGGGACTGGCTGGGTGTCGGTCGG
>NW_010972708.1:159476-185213 GCF_000737465.1 Haliaeetus leucocephalus | reverse complement strand
CCCTGTGGTTTGGAGACGGGGGGGGGGGGGGGGGGGGCGGGGATTCACCACTTGGGGACTGGCTGGGTGTCGGTCGGTGGGGGGTGAGCAATTGCCCTGCGCACCATTTGTACATTTCAATCCTTTTATTACTACTGTTGTCATTTTATTAGTGTTATCATTATCATTATTAATCTCTTCTTTTCTGTTCTATTAAATCGTTCTTATCTCAACCCAGGAGTTTTACTTCTTTTCCTGATTTTCTCCCCCATCCCACTGGATGGGGGGGAGTGAGTGAGCGGCTGCGTGGTGCTTAGTTGCTGGCTGGGGTTAAACCACGACAATTGTTTTGGGAACTCCTATATTTTATGTAGGGATTTCCAGTTGTTTGATCTCTATCTCAACCTTCCATACCTTATGCTTCAATTTCAGAAGACAGGCTGAAGAATTTAGGTAACCAAGCAATATTTCAAAATTCATGTTCAGGAAAATGAGATACTCATTATAGGAAGTTGTCAGTAGATTTCTGTCATTAATTTCATTGCCACCTGCAGCACAGAATACATTATGTGTTCAGAATAAATAAAAATAATTTTGCTGCTGTTTTTTAGTCTCAGTATGTCCCTTCTTTAAACTTTTTGTCATTAGCTGCAGTGCATATGTTACAGTATCTCTGTGAAAAATGGGAAGGATTGTGACAAGATACATATGCCTTTGCTTTCAAGAAGTTAATTTCATAGATCTGTTCATTATCATACAAAGCTAGTTTTTATTTTATATTTGAAAATGTGGATTAAGAATTGCTACCAATGTGTATTCATTTCTGTATCATGACTTTAAAGTTTGCAAACTGCTTAACCATTGCATATCTTGCTAATAAATAATGGTACCTTTCATTTGTTCAACTGGAGTCTTTCTTGGTTTTGGTCTATAAGAGAAGACAAAGAAGTGTAAATACTCTATTATGGTTGAATTAACTTTTTTAGAGTTAATAAAAAGTTTTGACCAGCTAAAGTATAGTAAGTATTAATTATTCTTCACAGTTGTCACAATTAACAGTTATGCTTAACTTACATTAGAATTACATAATTCTGTTGAGTGCTTCTGCAACTGAAATACTTGGTTAGCTGAAACAACCTAAAAATAAATAATATTTTTGGAACTTTTATCCATAAATCCATGCAACCAAAATTATTTTTTTCAAAATTGTCTTAATGAACAAACATTCCCAATTGACAGGAATTGAATAAGAAGGCTGAAAACAGCAAAGCTTCACCCCTCCGTCCTACAACAAAAAAAGGCAGCCAACAGGTAAAAAGCTCAGGAAAACTATCAATTAGTATCTTTGTGGAATGGTCTTCCTCTCCTATTCATGGAATCTTTTTCATTGGACTTAAGTCAGCCCTCCTCTCAGGGAGGCAGGTATTTAATGTTGTCCAAAGATATCAACAGATTCATCCTCTGCTTGTCAATGTGCCAAATGAACTGCTATTTATCCTAGCTGATTTGACTGTTCTGATGCAATCAAACAGTAGGAACTCACCTCAAAGGTGAGTTCACCTCTAGTTAAAAATTTGGGGTGGGGGTTTTTTGGTAGAGTAATTCAGTATGGGTTGTGGTTGCACTAGAATGTCAGTTAACAGGTAACAATAGAGTACCCAACTAACATCCCTAGGATCCAAAATGGTAAAATAAAATGTAAGGTATGTAAATGAAACATTCTCTTTCAAAAACAGAATTATCCCATCATAAATAAGTATTCCTGATCTTAAGTCACTATACCATTTCTAGATCTCATGACAATTACAACATAGTAGAGAATGAAAACTAGGCTTTATGAAAGGTCTTTTTATATACATGTCTTTTCATACTTCTTTTCACCATATGGCATCTTGAAATCTCAACTTAGCAATACATTGTCTGCACATATGAAAGGAAATGGAAGCCAGAAAGCTTCAGCAGTAAACAAAGAAAAAGAATGGAAAAGTCTGATGTATTATAATAAAATCTCTTAGCCTAGGAGCACAGCATAATTATTACAATTGACTTACAAGTGAGTGAGCAAAACTTTTCAGGATAGGCTCTATTTCCTGTACTAGCATAACAGACAAAGAATGTTTTATGCTGATATGCATATCATATGTGTACACTTTTTTGATAAACAGATAGTAGATGGATATATTTGTGCTTCAGCAATGCCAACTATTGTCCAGGTGAAGGACACTCAAGAACATTCTCCTTGGAGACAGAAAAATACATAATTTTTTTGAAATAAGTAATAGTGGGTTTATCTCATTCCTTCTGACTTGCCTTTCTTAATATAAGAATCCATTCTGTACTCATCATGTAATTTTAAGGGAAAAAAATACATGCACACAAAAAAAGAGTATTATTCATGAAACTACATTCTTTTTCTATATGTAACAAACTGTGGATAGTTAAAACACTTAAAAGACATATGATGCAGATTTGTAGATTATGTACCCATTAAAGATGCATCATTTTGTCTACTTCCCCTAGTGCACATTGCAAATGAGCTGAGAAGGGTAACATAACCAGCTATCACATTGCAAGGCCATCTGCCTTACTCTTTTCTGCCTGCCCATATACTCATGCATAGCCTTCCGCTCTTACAGGAAGCACTCAAGCACGGAAGTAGTGTTTCAGTGAGCTGTTTTCCAATTCATTCAGAAGAGCTCAGTCAGGATTTCTTTAGCCTTGACAGAATAAAATTATCATGACTCTTTGTGCCTTTCCGAAATGCATTTCAATATCTCAATTATGCAGAAAGTCACTGATGTGAAAACTGAAGAAAAAAACCCCCATCAACTCATTAGAATATTGAACCTCAGCCTAATATTTTTTTTGATATGCACATACATTTAGTCTGCAAAGTATTACTCAGAATGCCCTCTGCACTATGTTTATATTTTATCATATTCAGAAACCCTGAATAAAAACGTGCAGATTTCTTTGTCTTTTCAAGTATTTAGATACTGGAGAAGAATTTATGTAACTTCATTGGCATCAACATATGCTGGTCTACTCCAGGTGAAAGTCTGACTAAAATGTTGCCTCTAAGAATAAAATAGCTGTCAGTCTTTTCCCATATGGAAACTGAATACAAACTTTTCTTAATATTCTGAAAAAAATAGTAGATTAATTTTTCTCCCCTCTAGTTCCACTTCCGAGGAAAGACATGTACAATATTATTTAAAAAAAAATAATTCTGCGTCTAAAGATGGAATTGTCAAAAATGTTTTCAGAAAGTGTGCTGTCAAGAGATTTTTTTACAGTTATGTTGCTTAGTTATTTTTCTGAATATTTTTCTCTTCCCTTATTATTATTTATGATCTACCTAAATATCTTTGAAATGGGTTACTTAAGCAGATATTTAGTGCTGAGTCCATGATTCAGTCTTCACAGATGAATCATTTAAGATAGCATAGCATAACATTGTTTTGATATTGTTTCAAAAAATAAAAGCTGAATACAAGACAACTAGAGCTGAGAGTATTAAACACCAAAGGTACTGAATTTTAATGTATTTTGTATTTGAGTTATTCAATTTTACTGCAGTGTCATCCTGAAGTCATGATTAATGAATATGTCAATATAAATCTCAGAAAAGTTAGTTTAGAATGTATGTAATAAATCACCTTATGTTTCTTCTCATCTTAGAGATCACATTAAAATTTAATTTCAAATTATGATGATAAGACAAATTCATACAAGCCATTGAAATACTTCAAGTTTTGAAAATATGGGGAAAATTACTTCTTTAAAATTTATAATTTGTAGTTTCTCATATATCCTCTATTTCTAGAATATGAGAGAGAAAGAGAGAGATATTCCCATTTATGTAAAAGGAAATTTCATGTCAAATATATATGGTAAGCTCTATCAAGATATGTGCCTTAAAATAGCATACTCACCGAAGTGTAGTATCACAATCTTATTCTGGCATACTAATGGAAGTATGAGATTAAATAGACCTTGCTAATTAACAGAGTAAGCTTTTCCCACTTTCATGTTACCTTTGGGAGTTACATGTTTTATTCAGGAAAACAATCAGTCAAGATTGTTTCCATTCCTGTACTCAGCAGATGGTGTTTCTTCCTCTTTGTTTATTCTCTTTCAAAACAAAATGGGAGAAGTCAACATGAAATATCATACACAAGAGCCTTTATTTTCTTAGGTTTACAGAACTGAAGTAGAACTTACATCTCCTGTAACAATACATAAAATATTCTGGGTTTAGGGAGAGGCAGGCAGCAAGAGTAAATCTAGAAAGTTTGGAAATGACCAATCCATAGATCGGATGGCAAAAGGCATTTAAAATTTCAGAAAGACATCCGATCAGATAACTAAACCCTAACTTCTTGTGAAGTGTCAATTCCAATATTCAAAATATATCAAGACTTTTCTTGTCTTTCTCCATGCTTATTTTATCACCACACCAGCATGTGGATGATCCAGTTATTCATTACATGCAGCTCAGCTCACACAAGACAGGGGAACTTGGCAGAGCCCTAACAAGGATGCCATGGTTTATAATATGGATACTGGCCACGTGATCTGAATGTGAGTCATACTAGAAAATTATCAATAATTTTGTTAAGTATTTTCAAGTTACAGTCTGTGGCAAGGAAAAATTATTCAGTTCTCGGAGTTTAACCAAATCAAATTTCAAGCAGTTTATTGATTTATGGATGACACATAACAGGACTGCAGGAAACAGGTCTTTGTAACCTTTTAAGTCAGGGAACATGAGCAAAGCAGTCTGACATAAACTGATATGAATAATAATTGCAGGATCATAGAATAATTCATGTTGGATGGGACCTCAGGAGTTATCTAGTCTAAACTGGCTCAAAACAGCATCAGCAATGAGGTCAGACCAGTTTCCACAAGGATCGGTAGACTGGTCTTGAAAACCTTCCATGTTTACTTAGGTGCTTTACTTCTGGATAACCAGGACTCAGTCCTGCAAATATTGCATGCAATTCGAATGCCAAAGACTTTCATCAAACTCAAGCCAAAAAGTTGAAGTAGATGTCAACCAGGTCTTTACAGAACATTTAACACATATATTTGCCTGAACATATTTTGCACCTTTAACTTGTTTAAAAATTGTGTCCCGTCACTTTCACTCTGCCTTGAAACTAGAATCCTGAAACTGCTTCTCCTGTTTAGTGGATATAAAAATAGTTGGGATCCAGTTTTGAACAGAAAAATCTAAACTATGCTATGTTAACAAGGAAGTTGGAGCCAGGAGAGAGTCTAATGTTAGTTACATAATCTAAACTACCAGCTTATTTTCCAGAATTCTTTTTCCAAAATTTTGCTGATTTCTTTAGTAAGTCTCCTTATATCTATTTTGTTCTTACCTATTTAAGATCTAAAAATATAAGGGTTATTTTGTTTTCAGTATTTCTTGTTTCTACAGATGAACCTTTAATGTTTCAGTCTTTAAAGAACTCTGTGATAATAAACATTTAAAGAATTCTGTGATAATAATCAGTAGCTAATGATTAATTTGTCATTACAAGACATATAACTTGATTTGAGATGATCTGATGAGGGGAACTTCTTGCCCTCCTAGACTTTTTGAAGTGTTCAGCTAGGGCAAGGAGTGTTCTCTCACATCTGTTCATCAGTAAAGATCACAATCCAGATAAGAATCCAAGGCCAGTAACAGGGAATCAGAGGAAGGAAGGGTGATTTTCATAAAAATGGTCTCAGATCATATTGTCTGGGTTGGTTGGGAAAACTAATGGACTATAAAAACAGTGGATTTTTTTTTTCCATTGGATGGCTTAATATACTACTATGGCATGAACTAAGCACAGCATTTGTTACTAGCATGGAAGAGTTTCTATGTGGATAGTTTATGTTATACGAACATTCACATTGCTGTTTATTTTGTTTTGAAAAAAACCTGAGTATGAATTTGAGAGTCAAAAGGCATGTTTGTGCTGATAGAGCCAAGGTGGCAGAATATGTCTGGGTTTCAGTACGTAAAAACACCAGAACAACCTGACAGATGTAGTGTTCCTTGGAAAACCTCTTTTGAGATACTTGTGCTTTACAACAAATTTGTCGGTATGCAATGTCTCTACTGTGAAATAACTTTGAGGCTAAAACTGTCCAGAGTTTCTCTTGTTTACATACTAAGTAGGTTTTCAGTGCTACTGTGTGAAATTTGCATCACTTTAATCTTCATATTTCTAAGTTTCTGAGGATTTCATTAGTCATTTGTAATTCTCAGGGTTTGGATATGCTTGCAAGGATGATAATTGTTTTGAGACTTAGCTGATTCTGAGACCTAACCAAATATAGTAACTAAATGTCACAGATTAGTAAACATAATAATACTGAACATAGCATGCAGTTGCACTAATATTTCTTTAAAATAAAAAGAGTGTATTATACCAAAAATATGAGTACGTTCATGTAATGTACCTATGTAGTTCTTATAAATGCTCTATGTGTTTACACAGAACATATGTGCATGTATTGACACATTGTAATCGTATTTCCTCTCTGCTGCTACTGGTGTGGAATGTGGATGAGACTGGAGAAAGTACAGAAAAATGGAAGACCTTTCTTTCCTGAGGTAGTAGTAACTTTTTTTGTCTCTCAATGGGACAGGATTTTTAGAGTCAGAGTTTGGGGGGGTGTTACTATAAAGTCTGGATAGCACACTGCTTGGTTAATTAACCGTAAATGCTAAAAATTGCTCACAAATGTAGTACTGCAATTTGTAATCACCTTTTGAAACTATATAGTATGAAAGAACCAACAGTGGCAGCAGCAACAACAAAAACACTAGCACCAAACTCTGCTTTTACATGCATACAGATAAAACAAGAGTGTTTTTTTTTTAAAAATTAATCACACTCCTCTAAATCTACGGTAGGGCAAGTGGAAACCTATCATCGCCTCTGTTTTGTAAGAGAAAACCATAAACTTCAAGATGGAATTTCTGCTCATAGCTTCAGCATAATACTTCACTGTAGGTCCATTTCTTTCAATGCAAGAAAGCAAATGTCAATTCTATCTTCAGGAAGCTCAGGAAGGAGGATGCAGTCTGCTAGAGGCTGGTCATCCTCCCCTCCATCCCTGGGAAGGTGATGGAGCAACAGAAATGCCTTTGCTTTATTTAGTACCACTTATTCTCAAGGTATATAGTACAACAGAGATTTATGTATTTGACTTACTCTTTTTTAGTGTGCTAACAATCTCTACTATGATTTCGCTATGCTTTCTGTTTAATATGTGCTGTTAAATTGCCTGATTGCATCATGTTTTGAAACTATTTTGAAACAAATGCTTGGATCTAATTATTTTACAAGTCTGGAAGTCTGCTTACTGCTTTTTGCTGCTGCTCAGTATAATAACTGAGTTCACAATCAGCTGGGAAGGAGAGGATGAGAGGGTGCTGGACGTAAAAATAAAGAGCCACTGAGATCTTTAACAAATATTACTCTGTCCTGGTTTCAGCTGGGATAGAGTTAACTGTCTTCCTAGTAGCTGGTACAGTACTATGTTTTGAGTTCAGTATGCAAAGAATGTTGATAACACTGATGTTTTCAGTTGTTGCTAAGTAACATATAGTCTAAAGTCAAGGATTTTTCAGCTTCTCATGCCCAGCCAGCAAGAAAGCTGGAGGGGCACAAGAAGTTGGCACAGGACACAGCCAGGGCAGCTGACCCAAACTGGCCAAAGGGGTATTCCATACCACATAACGTCACATCTAGTATAGGAACTGGGAAGTGGGGGCTGGGGAATCACCACTCGGGGACTAGCTGGGTGTCAGTCAGCGGGTGGTGAGCAATTGCCCTGCGCATCATTTGTACATTCCAATCCTTTTATTACTACTGTTGTCATTTTATTAGTGTTATTATTATTAGTTTCTTCTTTTCTTTTCTATTAAACCATTCTTATCTCAACCCACAAGTTTTACTTCTTTTTCCCAATTTTCTCCCCCATCCCACTGGATGGGGGGGGAGTGAGTGAGCGGCTGCATGGTGCTTAGTTGCTGGCTGGGGTTAAACCACAACATACTCTTTATTTACATATTTCAGATATTATCAGTCTTGTGACCATGATTTTTATGAGTAATAATAAGTATGGGGACATGAAACTAAATTCATGCACTAGGCAGACAAAGTATTATTTTATAGTTTTTATTATAGGGAAAAACCTGAGCTCTGAAAGCCTCAGGCCAATAACCAGGAACAGACAAGTTATTATAAGTATCTGTACTGCTGGGGGCTAGAACTGCGAATGTATTGCCTTCAAATTATTCTGTACAAAGGTGATTAGGAAAAATAAGTTCATAGGCTGATAATATTGCAAAATTCATAATTTTTCTGCTACCAACAAGAGCAATAAAAGATCTGATCCAAGGGTTCCTGTTAAAATGAAAAGTAGAAAAAAAATACTAGTACATGAGTTGGTGTATTGGGTATCAGTGGCAACGTTTGAAGCGGGGGGGGGCTGCAGGGAGGCTTCTGTGAGAAAAGACCAGGGGCTGCACCATGATGGTCCCAGCAAGTCCCAGCCAGCTCCACAATGGCCCCACCGTAGCCACAGCTGAGCTTGTCAGTGACGCTGATGGCACCTCTGTGAAAATCTATTTAAGAAAGGGCAAAATGCCACACAGGCAGTGAGGGCTGGGGAGAAGAAGTGTGAGAAACAGTCCTGCAACACCAAGGTTGTGAAGAAGGAGGACGAAGAAGTGCTCCAGGCGCCAGAGCAGATACTCCCCTGCAGCCAGTGGAGACACCATGGTGGAGCAGGTATCCACATTGCAGCCTGTGGAAGGACCCACACTGGAGCAGGGGAAAAGTGTGAAGAGGTAGGAGTGGCAGAGAGGAGTGCTGTGTACAGACCATAACCCTCCTATTCCCAATCCCCCTGTGCTCCTGAGTGTTGGGGAGGTAGAGGAGTGGGGAATGAAGGAGTAAAGCTGAATCTGGAAAAGGAGTGAGGGTATTTTAAGTTTAATTTTTCTTTCTCACATCCTTTTTTTACTTTTGAATTGCCAATAAATTAAACTTTTTCCAAGTTGAGTCTATTTTGCCAGTGATGGTTATTCATAAATGATGTCTCCGTTTTTGTATCAACACATGAGTTTTTTCATTTTATGTTCTTCCCTTGTCCTCTTGAGGAGGGAGAGCGAGAGAGTGTCTGGGTGGGTGTCTGGCAGCTAGCCAAGGTCAATCCACCATATTTTGACATGACCATGTAAATCTAAGTACACACTCAGCCCATGCAGACACATGCACAAAGGTTTCTGGACCTAGAATCAGAAGCACAATATTAACTAGTGGTATAATAGATCTTGTCATTCATTGCCTGAAAACTATTTTCATAATAAGACCATCCAGTAGAAGTACTGGATTAGACTAAGATGGAGAGCAGACATGAAGCAGAAATAAATAATGGAATTTTTTTAATCACAAAGAAAACCTGGATATGGAATCAGAAGGACATCTGCTCAACTGAATGTATGAATACAGCCTTATTAGTTACTCTGAAAAAAAGTAATCCTCCAAAGCTCTTTCAGGCTTTCTTTTTCTTTTCAAACAAGCAAATAAAAAAGCCTCACACAACAAAACCACAAAAAATGAAACCCCAAAAAGCAAAACCAAAAAGCCAAAACCTTATCCGAACTATCAGATGCCAGCTTCTTGCAAATTTTTTCATTGGTACATTGCCTGCAAGCAGCAGAGCTAGTAGAGTTACCATTCACTGCTTTGTTTCCCTCTAGAAAATATTATCAGCTAGTCGCAACAAGTGATTATTAGCAAACAGATAAATTGCTAGTACTTACATCAGATATGTATAGAAAAAAAATCTTACCACCACTGATTATCCTCCAAGGGTGGCTTAATGAACATAAAATATTTCATTACTATTATGAGTAATCGATTCATTATGTTAATACTTAAACTTTATCAAATGTAAAAATATGCCTCACAAGGGATTGGCATTATCATTATATGCTTGTGAAAAGTAGGAAATTATATAAAAGCCCTGGAAAATTTGACAGCATTTATTTCTTTGTTAAATTTCCTCCTTCATAAATCACCCTTTACTCAGTGCAGTTCATAGAAAGAGCAATTACCAGTAGCTCAAAAAACAAATTACACAGATAGTACCTTTATTAATAAGCAACAATTCAGCTGTTAAGCGATGCATTATTCTATGTTCTTTTTATTCTGTATCATCAGTGGCTCTGTGGATCAAAAGCAAAGAAAATCTTTGCAATCTTCAGCTTAACGTTTATATTTATAAACATAAACCTCACCATACTGAATAGCAATGGATTTAAAATATTTAAGGTTCATTTTGCCAAATAAGTAACTACAATGCTGTTATTATGAACTCCAAATGACCCAGTATAATTATCAATCACATAGTGAGCTCAATAGCATTTCAATATGATATATAAGTATTCTATATTGCAGATCTCAGGGAATCATACATGAATGAATTGAGAGTAAAATATCCTTCCTATTCCACTAGTTTTTTTCTGATCTATGATACTCCATGCAGATTTTAAATGAATGAGCAGTATGATTTGGAACAAGCTTAGGTACCTGTATGCTGGAGTACGCTGGAGGTATTGCCACCTAATCCAGTTAACTACTTTGTGTCTTTAAGGCACTATTTAAGATATGTCTTATTTTGCAACTGGATCTATATGCAGAAAAAATCTCTTTCACCATCTTGGAATAACACTGGTCCACATGTGATAGGTGCTGCCAGAGGACTCCTAGGTAAAAAGCCTGTGCAAATGAAGCTTTTTGTCCAATACTTACATTTCTGTGGTCAGAAAAATAGGATGTTTTCTTATCAAGTGCACAGAAATAACAATTTAATATTGCTGTTTCTACATTAGCTGTAACAGAAACATGCATATATACATATATCTCAATAAAATGCAGTTTGGTAGCTGAATTTACTGGTTTATTATTTTGACTGTGAGATGTATTGCACCTTCACAAAACCCTGCCAGCCTTCATGTCTAACTGGAGTTCCTTAACAGTTCAAGGGAGACCTCAGATGCTCACTAGGAGGAAGAGAACATCAGGTAACATTTAAGAACCCATTCAAATGGAAACATCCTAGAGTAAGAAAAGCAATTATTTTTAGATTGACTGCCAGTCCACAGATGACAACACAGTTTAGGTGCTGCCCAGCTCCACCAAACTTAAGAGAAGGAGGGATCCAAATACTAGTGCAGACAGTCCAGCAGGTATTCATCACAGGAACTCAGTCAGGACGGCAACATGATCCTATCCCTTGATTTAAAAGAAACCTAGGACGGAATATCAGTGAGGTAGTTTGTTAGGGACATAAATACTGTGGGAGCAGCTCAGAACAGCTGGCATTTGTTTTCCAGAGCGAATGTTAGAATTTGTTGTGCTGCATGTTTGCCAAGCCTTTGAAGAACTAGTTTTACAGGCTCAGGTTGGAGGATGGCCTGGTGTATGTCTGGGAAGACGTGGCTGAAGACAGTCATGAGTATGTGTATGGAATGTTTTTATCTTTAACTGTTCTGAGGACTGGCAAACGTCCCAGCTGAGCCACATATGCACTCCTGTGTTAGTAACATATAAGTATGTTGTAAGAGACAATAAACAGTTCCTTTTTTGCAGTTGCTTCAGAACCATCTCATCATCCTGAGTGCCTCTTTCAAATACAAAAAAAGAAAAACAGTATATCAGGAGTTCAGTCTAAAATGTAGACTAATCTTTGAATCATACCAACCTTTTTTTCTGTTTGGAAATTCTCCAGTTTATCAAGATGAAGAGGAAAGCAGAGAGTATTGATTTACTGGTGTTACAATGACATGGCCTCTAACACTAGGGCATGATGGAAGTAGCAGCAATTTACTACAGAGCAGTATCCTTTCTAATCTCAGTCATAAAATAACTTGTTAATATTTCTAGATTGTATAAAACACTGCAGTTTACCAATAAACAGCCAGATTTTTTTATTAGTCAGAACTTTCTATCAAGTAAGCCTCCCTCCTCATTTTTCATGTCCTATTTCTGGAATACCAGAAATGCTTAGAAAACCTTTACATCTGTCAGTCCCTTTCATATCAACTTTTACCATCTAGTTTATAATTCCTTTATGGAATGACATATAAAAGGTAAATTAAACTTACCTTTTTGCTAAGTGGAAGACACAGCAGATTTTCAGGACTGTTTATCATAGCCTACCTGGTGCCTGGACAGTTTACCAATTTCTAGCTTAAATGGACTAGGTAATCTTGCCTGCTTCAAAAACAAAAATAGAAAACTTGCTGCCATAGATTATCTTCATACTCAGTTTTATATTTTTTGCAGGGAAGAGGATATTATAATTACTGAAACAGTTAATTTTTATAAGGGGGCATTACCCACCATATCAGGGAACTTCTCTGCTGTCTGGACTATGTGCAAGGTCATAGTCCATTTTTATGTATAGTTTCTGATTATAAAGTTTCACAGAATTACATAATAATTTAGGTTGGAAGGGTCCTTTGGATGTGAAATTATCTGACCACCTACTTAAGGCAGGGTCAGCTTAGTTAATTTGTTCAGGGTTTGGTCCAGTAGGACTTTAATATCTCTAAAGATAACAATCCCTTTTTTGGTAACCTGTTCCAGTTTTTGACCACTCTTATGGTGAAAATGTTTTTTCTTATATGTAGCCCAGAATTTGTTTTGTTGCCACTTGTATCTGTTGCTTCTTGTACTATCTCAGTAAAGGTCTGAGAAAGGTCCCTCTGAATAGAAATTATGGAATCTCAGAAATGTCTAGGCTGGAAGGCACCTTTGGAGATCATCTGATCCAAACTGTTGGAAGCAGGGCATTAGGTTAGGTTATCCAGTGCCTTGTAAAGCCAAGTCTGGATTATTTCCAGTGATGGACAATCCACCACATATCTGGGCAACCTCTTCCAATATTGTTCTTTATATCTAGACAGAACTACTCCTAAAGCGACTTGTGCCTATTACATCTTTCTAAATGGTATCTTTTCCCTCCAGCATGTTGAACAGCTGCCCCAGTTTGACCTTGAATTTACTGAGTGCTCTCCATTCCATTATCCGGGTCATTAATAAAAATAACACATAATATTGGCCCCAGTATTGGTCACTAAGGGACCTTCACTAGAAATCAGCTGCCAGCTGAACTTTGTGAACTATGTACCACTGATCAAAACCCTTTGAGCTCAACAGTCCAGACAATTTTCTAATTTTCTTTATAGTCTACTTATCCAATCTGCCTTTCAATAATTTGGATATAAAGATACTATAGGGACTGTGTCAAGTTCTTGTTAAAGCCAAGGTAAATGAGATCCACTGCTCTCTCCTCAATGTGTGTCATTGTCACATGAGTATACACAGGTACACAAAGCACCTTCTAGGGCCCTAAAATACTGATTTAGAACTGCAATTAGTTACCTCATTCATCTTTGTTAAAAATAAGAAGTCCCAAAATTATTTAGAGCATCAGATCAAGATGCTTTTCCCAGTGATTAACCGGATGATGGTAAATTTAGTAGCAGTGAGAAATATGACAGAAGCTGTAGTTTTAACACGTGTAGCAAGGTAAATATAGATATCTAAATTAGGTAAATATTAGATATCCAAATAATAGAAAGTTTCACCACAGATTTTATAATTCTGATGTCTTTCCAGAATTCTAGCTCTAACATAAAAAAAGACTTTTTTCCTTCACTTTTGTGCCTTTGATTTTTCATCAACCCTTAATAAAGATCAGTTCAAATCCTTGCAGGGTCCTTGTTAAAAATTACTTCTATTGAACATATCCAAATACTAGAAATAGCCTTTTCACTTTGCTGAGCAAACTTGTGGTACAAGCTATTACTAAGTGTGAATGAAAATAGCTAAATATTAAGCTTCAGTATTTTCAATCCCATTACATTAGTGCTAAGAAACTTTACTGCACCATACTATAGTAGTGTGAAAAAATACATGAGTGGTAAATTCATATTACTGAGATCTTTAAATACAAGGACTACGGAAAAATATTCTAGTTTTATGTAAAAACCCGTCCTTTAAAGTGCAGCATACATCTGCCAGGTTTCATCCAAGAATAAGAAGGATAGATATAGAAAGAATATTTTATAATTGAAAGCCTTGCTATATTGTCATTAGCATAATTATCTCAGCAAGTGATCTTCTGCTTCTGGAATCCATTTAATTCTTCATCACTTTTACATTCATAGCAATAAGAAAAAGCTGAGCAAATTTGTTGACTTTTCTCAACTCTTGTCTTTTATTTATTCTTGTAGGTAAGCCACACAATAAGGTAGCAGTATGCCTATATGCCTGAAATTTTGTTACTGCAGTTCATACTCTTACCCTATCAGCTCTCTGTAGAAACAAGTAAATGTGCTATTTGCTTTCTAAATAAGATTCCTTATAAGTGATACTGTCTCTTTGTTATGGTTCTAACTAATTTCATGGATATGTCAAATCTCATCACTGCTTAAAGTCCCATGACACTCAACTTTTTCCAGTCAATCTGCATGAAACTAGTACTGTTCTTTAGAGTTGCCCATCAAATGGCAAAAATTAACCATTTATAGATCTGCAGTTTTGATCCTCTGTATTATTTAAAGTCTTTGGTGGAGCATGTGGCATATGACAATAAAATGGGGGGATATAAGGTCAGCTGGTTCTACATTGCCCTACTAAAATAAAATTTGATTACTAAGGCAACATAAAGAGATTCAATTACAACATGTCTGTTCAGCAAAATGTATGACACCTATCAGTAACATTTTCACATGGAAGCTATTCAGAAACGAAAAACTGTGCTTGGAACATTATTTGAGCAAGTGCCCATATTCACACACAGCACAAGTGAGTTACCTGGGTCTTGATTATGCATTTCTAAAAATTGAAGGTGTTTGAACATGAGCTGTGGCTCACATTTACTCCTTCTATGAATATATAAACAATTATGTCACCTCAAAATCTGTAAGCTCATTTCTTTAACAGGCCTTGGTCCCTAGTAGAGGCCATGAAACCTGTTGTCCCAGGCTGGTAAGTAATGATTATGTGGGATTTGGGGGGAGTTACTACTAATAAAACTATTGCTTTATTCCAATATATTTGTTGCTGATCAACTCCAGAGCTATAAAGCACAGCAGGAGGATGAGAGTGAGTTACACTGTCATTCCTAGGATGATCTCTTTGCCAAGTAATTTGAAGAAGCAGCATGGTGTGGTGATGCATTCCCCCCGCCTCCTGGGCTGCTCTACAATCTCAGGAATTCCTGTTAGGCCTTGGCCTTTGTGTAATGAGTTGGGTGGTTAAGTGTCCCTTCACCATACCAGGAACTCTTGCATGGCAATGGTGGGGAGTGGCACTGACTGTATCAAGAACACCTCTTGCCTGGCTGAGGTGCAGAACGAGAGCGGGAATAATTAGTCATGTCCCTGACAGCCTTGGAACGTCCATTACCTGGATAGTAGCTTGAGTGGAACAGTACCAGTGTTACTGCAATTCCAGTAATCTGCTGATGACTAAAACCAATCATCTTGTGAACCTATAAACAGCAGTCCTAAGTGAGGCCCTTTGAGCTCTCCTGCACTGCAATGAGCTCCAACCAGCATCTCCCTCTGAGTGGGATGCCTCTCAGAGCATGCAAACTCTCCAGTTTGCAAAGTTTGGAGGACGGTCACTGAAAGCTGAGGAGGGGACCTGGGCTGAAATCCTTCACTCCTTGAGGCTCAACCCTTGCCCGCTGAGAAATGCTGAGACATTAGAAGTGAATATTTCACTGAACTCAAGGGGAATTTTTAACAGGTATACCTTTGTTTATATATATGTATATATAACTTTGTGTCTCTGTGTGTGCATGTGTGAATTGACCTAGGTATCCAATAGCAAGTATAATATAAATATTGCCATTTCAAATCTATAATTAAGACACTGTTGTGATTGCAGTAATTTCTATTGAATCACTTTGTAAATGTTAAATTAGTCAATGATTAAGTGCTGCTAAATCTTGTGATCCACCTTAAACTGTGAATGAACCTTAGACTGCTGCTACACACATATAATCCCTTAAGACATAAACCATTGACCAAGTCTGGCACTAGGAGTAGATCCAGCCACACCTAAGATCCATCAGGAGTTTAGAAAACAAGGGGGTCTTCTCTGAAACTTGTGACTCAATGGGCGGGTCTGCCTTGCCCTTTTGCATCTTCAGTCTCTGTATAAATCATTCTAGTTTGATTCTAACTTGATTTTCCTTTGTACACTTCATCCATGTATTAAGTAATAGAGTGAATCTCACCATCGAACTTTGTGAAGTTGCACTTTTATAAACTCCTATTAAATAAATTTTGCTAATACCCTTGATGGTGATTCTTTAAGCAGCCCAAACCACTCATTCATGACACATGACAATACTGTTTCATTCACACTATTCATCCCTTCTCTTATGGATACAGATTTTCTGAAGATAAAAGCTTATCATCTTTCAGAATTCTATGCACAATGTAAAAGAGCTTTTCCATTACTTAACTGTGCCAAACTCTGTCCTCTGAGACTCGTCCACAATTTCCATTACCATCAACAGCAGTTACGTGTTAAGTATTAGATGGCAGATCTGGTCCTCTGACTGAGAAGTAGTCACAGTGAGCACTCCCATCTGATGAAAAAGGAACAAAATGCCAATTGATCTGCATGGGATGCAAATTGACATTGTGTCTTCTTATGTTCATAGGTTTGAAAAACTGTTCTGTTTTATGGACCATCTTCAACCACAGAATTCAGGGCACAGTGCTTTGAATACCTTCAAAGTAAGTTCAAACACATTTAAAACAATCTAACTAGAATACCACTTTTTTCTTTTTTGCAAGTAGTTTTAGGGGGCTTAGAAATAGTTGCATATGTTAAAATGAATGTCTACACCTGATTTAGTAAAGCAAAATACATTTCAAGTATTAAAGCTTATTGAAAAAATGACAAACATTTTCAAGTTGATTAGTACTTTTTTATGCTTAAACCAATTTAAAAAAAAAATCTAATAGTTAAGTTTTTTGTAAGAATCCTGTCAACATCTAAAATCTGTGTAAACAGTAATGATTTTTTTTTTTAAGTGGAAAAACTGTAGGTTCTGAAAACCCAAATTCTAAGGACACGAATGAAAAAAAAAACCCAAAACCCAACAGTAGTAGGTAAATATAACCTTAATAATAAGACAAATAATCTTTACTGTCTGTTAATATTTACAGAAATGTTATATATTTATATTGCAATGAATTTTAAGTAAACAAAACTTAGGTTGCTTAATTAGGTTTCTAAACTAGAGTTAAAATTAAGTTACTTAATGCATTTAGATCAATAATGCCTGAAGATGTTATGATAATAAGAATGTTAGGAAATCAAGCCCTTCTTAAAAAAAAAACAACCAACAAAACCAGACTTATTAAGTACTTCCACGTTATTCAGAAGTTTTTTAAAAAAGAAAAGAAAAGCAAAAAACTGTTCATAAGACCCCCCCCCCCCAAATAACATCGTAATGACCCTACAAAACCTAAAGCAATACATTTCAGTGATCATTTTGCACAGTCCTCCTGTAACTTGCCCAAACATTCTCAGTCATACTAAAGATAGCATTTCTGATTCTACATTATGATTAAAAAGCCAGGTCTAACTGCGAGCTGTTGAATAATTCTGAACAATTCACGCTTCCAGATCATCATACTGAATACCATATGCTTCCAGAACAAACAAACAAAAGCAATAAAAAAGTGATTATTATCATATCATAGAATCATAGAATGGTTTTGGGTTGGAAGCGACCTTAAAGATCATCTAGTTCCAAACCCCCTGCAATGGGTAGGGACACCTTCCACTAGACCAGGTTGCTCAAAGTCCCATCCAACCTGTCCTTGAACACTGCCAGGGAGGGGGCATCCACAACTTCTCTGCGCAACGTGCTCCAGTGCCTCACTACCCTCAGAGTGAAGAATTTCTCCCTTATATCTAAACTAAATCTACCCCCTTTCAGTTGTATATTCACTGAAAATATATTATCTCCTCCATAAAACATGAAATAAGATCTGCGAGTTTATCTGTAAATTCCATAAAGCACAGTATTTTAATTTTCACAGTAAGTTCCTTATGCTGCATTTAAATTGTGCTACTTAGTCTCTGCATATGCCCAGAAGTAGCTTTTCAACTAACTCTAATTTATTTCAACAAGTATTTTATCTTATTAGGGAACTGACTGCTTTTCAAGGCCATCTGGCAATGTTGTTCAGGCATTTGTTTAAAGTGGAATGAATTTTTCATCTTATTCACGTGTATGTAAATCAAGAATATTTTTCCTTAGATGTTCAAAAAACTTAAAATGGACCCCAGATCAAATCTGGAGACTGTTTAAAAATGTCATGCAAATAAAGTTAATTAAAATAAAAGATTGGATATAAGCCAAATGAATACATCTCCTGGAAAGTTGTTAAAATCTGTTTGGGGAGATCAATTTAGGGTATATAAAAATATTTTTATTTACTTTTATCATCTATATCATTAAGTATTTCAAGACATAGTAGCTGACTATGCCATTATTTCAAAATAATCAAGGAAGAAATAGCTAAAACTGTGTTAGAGATGGTTTCTTCTTAGAATTTTTTTTTTTGAGTTGCCAAAATTTTTCCTAGGATAAAAAAAAATAAAAATCAAAGTCTAGAAAACATCTTGGAACTGCAAAAAAAGGAAAAATATATATGGGTAAAGTGATGCATTCTGAATAAATGCAACATTTATATTTTGACCTCTTTTCTTAAAATACTGAAAATGAACTGTGACAACCATTTTCATTTGGAAAGCTAACAAGAATAAGAATAACACCAAAATACGAAATCAGAAGATTTTTGAGAACTAGCCAGTTCAAGTTCATTGATGTGGTAGTGCACTGTACTTAATAGTTAGCTGTGGTTTAAATACTGAAAGAAATGCAAAGATGGATTGTGTGTATTTAGCAAGGTGTTGACATCAGGGGAGTGCAGGGTTCTCTGTGAGAGATCAGGAACTGTCTGTGCCGGACACAGCTGGTTCCAGATCGTATTATAATGATGACACAGAAGCCACAACTGAGTCTGTCAGCAACGCTGGTGGCACCTCTGTGAAATGAAATGACAAAATACTGAACAGACAGAGGGGTGAGGAGAAAAAGCATGAGAAACAGCCCTGCAACACAAAGGTGAGAGAAGGAGAAGGCAGTGCTGCAGGTGCAGGAGCAGAGATGTCCCTGCAGCCTGTGGAGAGATCATGCTCAAAGCAAATTTCCACACTGGAGCCTGTGGAAGGACCCACACTGGAGCAGGGGAAATGTGTGAGGAGGAAGGAGCTTCAGAAAGGAGCCATTTTCAACTGATCACAACTCCCATTTCCCAACCCTGCCTGCACTGCTTGTTGAGGGGAAGAGGTAGAGGAGTAGGGAGTGAAGGAGTGAAGTTGAGCCTGAAAGGAGTAGGGAGCAAGATAGTGTTTTATTTTTTTATTTTGTTTCTCACTACCTTTTTTTTTTTTTTTTAAATAGACAATAAATTAAACTAACTCCTCAAGTCTTGTCTGTTTTGCCTGTGATGCAAGTGATCTCCTTGTCCTTATCTCAACCCTCTGTTTTTTTTCACCCTAGTTTTCCCCCTATCGTCTTGAAGAGGGGACTGAGAGAGCAGCTGGTTGGGCATCTAGTAACTGGTGAAGGTCAACTCACGACACGGAGAGAAGTGTTAACCTGATGCAGAAGCACATTTGCTGGAAAGCAAATGGTATTTTTACAATTAAAGGCAAAGAAACAATTCATAAAACAATGACAGTAATTAAATACTAGTGTAATTTTATTTTATAATGTAATTATATATTAATAACTTAGAGAAGGTTATTTTTGTAGGAGATATGCTGGCATTCCTTCCTTAATTCAAGTAAACCTATTGTGATGCTTGGTAGCCTTTTTTGGGGCAAATGAAAAAGGAAAGAGAAAAAACAGAAAAAGAAAAGAAAATCAAAATAAACCATAACAGAACATGCTTTATTTTTCAAGGCAAACTCACCATACAGTCAGTAAGGAAATTGATCAGAGACCACAAATGCCCACAAAGTACTGTAAAGCCAAAGATAGGGCTGAATTTCTTCTTCCAGAAAAAGTGCTTTCTCGATGTTTTCTTCCAGTTTTGGTATTTCATTCAGTGTATGCAGATTTTTCTATTAAATTTCTTTATACTTTATGTATTTTGAGGCCTAGCTCCCACAATGCAGCTAACAGAGGCAGCCAAGAGAGATGCAGCAGTTTCTACAGAAGTTCACACAGAAGGAGGTACAGAAGAGGGCCTCAGGTAAGTTTACATCACAGTAACAGTCTCAGGTACTGTGGTAACATGGTACAGAGCAGTTTCCCCAGCAGGTGTTGGAGCAGCTCTCCTTGCCAGGGTAGAGGCTTTGACATAGACTGAGATCTGAAGCTCATCCAACCTTCTAACTTTTCTTCCATGTGGGCACAAAGGATACTGCCGGGAGAAACCTGGACATGATGAAAAGTGACTACAAAGCTCTGAGGGCATTAGCCAAGGGCATGGGGGCCAAAGCAGTGTTGTCTTCAATCCTGTCAGTGAGGGGAAAGGGAGTAAGGAGAAGGACACTAATAAGATAAGTCAATAACTGGCCAGGCTGCCCAGGGAAGTGGTTGAGTCACCATCCCTGTGGGTATTTAAAGGACTTGTAGATGTGGCTCTTAGGAACATGGTTTAGTGGTGGACTTGGCAGTGTTATGTTCACAGCTGGACTCATATCTTATGGGTCTTTTCTAACCTAAATGATTCTATGACAGGAATGGATCACAAAATCAACATAGTGGGGCTTAAGCAAGGTCAATTCCAGCGTTTACATGTAAGGAAGTACCTACAAGGCACCATTATGGAGAAAACCTAAAACCCTCTCTAGGAAGTCAAATTACCTGGGTGCCTCCTTAAAGTCCCTATACACTAATGTACAGAGGGTCATGCTGCCACCCAGAGGGACCTCAACAGGCTGGAGAAATAGGCTGACAGGAACCTCATGAAGTTTAATAAAGGGAAGCCCGAAGTCCTGCACTTGGGGAAGAACAACCCTGGGACCAATACGTGCTGGGTGCTGACCAGCTGGAAAGCAGCTTGGCAGAAAAGGCCCTAGGGGTCCTGGTACACATGAAGTTGAAAATGAGCTAGCAATATGCCCTCACAGCGAAGGTGGCTAACAGTATCTTGGGCTGCATTTGACAAAGTATTGCCAGCAGGTCAAGGGAGGTGATCCTTCTGCTCTACTCAGCACTGGTGAGGCCACACCCGGAGAGCTGTGTCCCGTTCTGGGCTCCCCAGTACACGAGAGACATGGACATAGTAGAGAGTTTCCAACAAAGGTCCATGAAGATGTTGAAGGGACTGCAACATCTCTCCTGTGAGGGAACGCTGAGAGACCTGGGACTATTCAGCCTTGAGAAGAGAAGATCCAAGGGAGATATTATGTCAATGTTTATTAATGGATAGTTACAATAGATGTTTATAGGTATTTATTATATCTCCCTCACACCCTGTTTTCTAAATTAAAGTTAATTTTGTTTATCCACAATATAAAGGAATGATTATTTGAAGTGCAGCCTGTATGTTTTATTTTTCTGTCCTTGGAAGATTGACTGAAACAAAAAATACAGGTGTAAGCATGCATTTATCAATAAGATTTTATATAACCACTTGAAAAGTAGTAATAATTATAACTCAGCATTTAAATAGCAACTTTAGATTTTCAAAGCACAGTGACTCATTAATCTTCATAAGACCCCCAAGGAAATTAATGGCCTATACAACAGTTAATGGAGTATGTTCTTCAAAATCCCTAATGCTCATTCTCTAGCTCTTCTTAAATTATTAAATTGTCCAAATTAATTAATTAATTGCTAGAACATGTACCAAATAAATTGGGGTCACAAAAAAGAGAATGTAACTGTGCAGATTTTCCTTCATCAGTAGACTCAAGAACTTCTTCCTAGACTGAAAGTATATCTTCCAAAATTAAAATTAGTAACTGTCCAAATGTCCTAAATTCTATAAATTTAACAGCCCAAGTGCTCAATGCTTGCATCAGTCTTACAGGATTTACAGATCCTGGAGAACAATGGCAAGGTGTGAGGAAACTGAAACTTGCTTTTAACCACTTGGGGAATTACAAACTAGACCAAAATCTAATGGTACCAAGCATCCAGCAAATCATGACTACTTTTTCCATGAGACACGGGATGTTGGTAAATCTGAAAAATGTGTGCACACACAAACACACAAATACCTACAGATGCTAAATTTAATTTTGAATATTTTCAGGTAACAACAACTGTTAAGGATCTATTGCTAAAGTCACCTTACAAACAGGAAAGACTGAAAAAGAATGTCCAACTTACTCTTTTCTTCTTACTTTGATTAATAAATGAACAATAGAAATGTTTCTTGGAGTTACTGAAAATACCAAAATATCAACTCACTTATAGTCTAAATTAAATATCTGACTACCCTACAGTAATTAATTTTGTTAATTCCATTGCAAACTAGAAACAAAGTACAATTTATTCAAGTCTGTCTGATAATCTCCAAGTTCAAAATGTTACAAATAGGTGCCTTTGGCTGGATTAATTACCATACTTAATAATTCAACACTTGGCTCGCAGTGCCCCTCCTGAATCAGACTTAAAGTTCCACTGGGGAAAGAGCTCATTAACAGGCTATTAGGTTGTCTCTGTCACTTATCAGTTATTTGCAGAAGGCACCCATGGATAACAATCAAAATGGTTCAGAAAATAATTTTCATAAGGATTGGAAAAATGTTTGGAAAGTAAAATAAAAATATTTCCTATTATCTTTTAGGGTTTTTTTATACATTTTATACATATTTAAAATGTTTTGGGGATTATCACAGGAAAATATTTAAACAAGCAATGTGCATGCAAACATATCTGCTGGATATGCTGTCCAGATTCTTATGCTGTATATATTCTTATACAATGGCATACACAAACATTGCTTTCCTTAAAATGTATGTATATTTTGAGCATTCTATCACAGTGATTTATATATATGTCTGTAATATGTGTTACTAAAGCACATATATGTATATATGTTACTATAGCAGTATGAGCCATTAAAAATTCTCTTTTAATTACTAGCATGATCATACAAATATTTAAAAATAGCCAAGAATTATAAGTAAGAATGATAAATGAAGTTGGGATAAGTAACTGTCCAAAATAGCTAATAACTTCATCTTAATTATGCCAATCTCTATAGAATCCTTCTGTTGGCTACAGGAGAGACTGACTTCACCAGGGTGATTCAGACAGGGAGTAGAACTTACACCTTTAAACTGTATTTAGGAAGGTCACTATCTTTTCTCTTCCTGTTTCCAGCTATAGAGGGAGAGTTAGGATGGAAGGCTCATTAAATTAATCTCTGTGAACTATTCATCTGCATCAGGTTTCAGTGTACAAACTTGTCTCTTATTTCACATCTTCAGGAATTACTGTGCTTTAAAATAAAAGTGCATTTATTCTACAAAGGCACATTTAATAAGCTCCCCCAAACATTATGGGTTTAGCAAATAAATTAAATGTCTAAACTGTAAAGAATCCAATGCTAAATGTGTCTTAATTGGAGCCAGCTCCAATATTTCCCAAGTTATAAAGTCCTGCAGAGAGAGGGCATAAAAACAAAAACATATTGCTCAGAAACTTTAATTGACTCTACTTACATGAACCAGATTATAAATGTTACACATAATAAACTTGCAGGTCCCTAAAGAATCTGATTTCTTTCATTTAATCTATATTTCAGGTTTTAATTAGCGCAGTGGAAAACTCAATTACTCCTGAAATTATGTCATTATAATTTGTAACCCAAAATAATGGAATGTAACGCCTCTTCATTTCCACATCCAAATGAAAACAGGGCTTTACCTTTCAAAGCTGAAAGTTCTGGGGACAGACAGGAGTTGGTTTACATCAGCCCATGTTTGTATTCAGAAGTTTGATGCTTACATCATAATTCTCAGCACTTTTCTTGAATGGTTTCCAACGATCATTTAGGTTGATACTTAATATTATTTCTACTGACTTGCTGTTTATTTTCCTTGTTTAACTAAAGATTTTGAAATACTTTGATTTTTGGAAGTGCCTTACCATGGAGGAATGAAGGGTCTTTTTTTCTTTTTTTTTTTTATTTTGAGGGGTCAGAATTCATGCCTTTTCTTCTAATGCCTTCTTATCACTCACCCAGCCTCACACTCATAACACTAGTGAAGCACTTTAGTGAAGAGATGAAAATTTTTGTTATATTGATTACAAAAAAATCTCCTTATCTTTTAGGGAAAAAAATAATAGGGATTTTTCACCTATATGTTGCTAAAAATCTCTGAAATGACACAATATTGGTCACCATTTTACCTTTTATCACCATGTTAGGAAACTGATCCAAAAGCTGTTTATTGGCAGCATGCAAACTCTTCTCACTAGTGCTGCCAACATCATTCTTTAATATTTCAGCAATGCAAATTCTTATATGAAACCCAAATATTCACAAGATTTAATCACTACTGTTTTATCATATTTCAATACCCAAGACATCTGCCTTGAAGAACGTGAGTCTCCAGTGCTGGGAAAATGTGAACAATTGTGCTGCAAAGGCAATACCAGACCAGGAGAGGGAAAAAAGCTGTAAGTATACTTATCATCTCCAAAATGGTCTCTTTGATTGAAACACCTAAAATTTGATTAAACATTACGTAAACAAAGAATGCAATGCTCTTTGGAGAACATATGTTACAAATAGTATTGAATGCAAAAGGAAGCTAGTTCGTCTACCAAGTGGAAAAATGCAGGTAGTTTTGAAGAAGAAACAAAGGTACAAGTTAGAGAAGTTTATAAAAGGATTAGGTGGGAATGTTTGAGTAGCTGACTGGAAGACAAGAATTATGTTTAGAACTTTCTTTACAACTTATGTAAGGAGAAAACATACTAAACTTAAAAAGTAGCTTGTTCAAAAAGTAGGTAGAAAATATACTAAAATTATCCACAAAAAAGATTTCTAAAAAGTTACTAAGACAACTCACGTGAAGCTATTCAGGTCATGGAAGGAAATGGGACATAAAGAACTGTGACACTGCTAAGCTCCATTTATTAATAGACCAAGTATGGCATAGGCTGTGTCAAAGGGAGTGTTTCACTCACCTTTGCACACTTACACACACACATAGAGACACACCACTGACAAGGACATGCCTGGGTTACCACTTCTGTGAGATGGCATCGCTGAGCCAGAGGAACTAGTGACTCTCTTCTGGTCAGACTGTCAGCCCATAGGTCATGGTTCAGCTCCCAAATGTAGCAGCACCATCTTGGGCATTGGGTTCCATGTGGGGTCTGAAAGCTGCATACCATCAGTCCCCCAATCTCTGCCTCTGAAGGCCTTCAGAGTTCTCAGCCCAGGACACCAGAGTGAACAGCCCATGTTGACATCCTAGTGCATCTTTCCAACAACTTCATGCTCTCCTGTAACGTGCTGGAGCATGGCGCAAACCATGGCTCATAGTCTGATCCTGTTGATCTTGTCTTCTTGGCCATGGCTTATTATACTCATCACAGTTTACATTGCACTCAGGTCTTAGTCAAGGTGAGGTTCTTCAAACTCCC
>NW_010972708.1:158489-158808 GCF_000737465.1 Haliaeetus leucocephalus | reverse complement strand
TCCGCGAACTCAGGCCAGCAATCGGTAGGTGCCAGCTTTCCGTGGGCGTCCCCACAGAGGCAACGATGGCCTCACCGTACACCAGCCCGATGCTCTTCGGAAAATCCCGGTATTTATACATTTGCAGAGGAACGGGTTTTGGCACACGTGGCCAGCGGGTGCCAAAAGTCCGCCTCGGTTGCAATCTATGACGCATGCGCTCGCTGGCCAGGCGTGCTGCACGAGTCATAGCCATCTTGTCTATTGGTTCATGGGCTTTATGATGCGGTTGCGGTGCACAGAGAATCTTGACCTGTTATGTTGGCCAAGGTGACCTACA
>NW_010972708.1:153993-157813 GCF_000737465.1 Haliaeetus leucocephalus | reverse complement strand
CTACAATGGCCTGGCCAGTGCTATTATGAGGGATGCCATGCTTAAGGGTAATACCCCAGATCGTACAAAACCGTTTCACCTTTTCCCCGGTATAAGCTGCACCGTTATCTGTCTTAATCTGTTGCGGAATACCTAATTGAGCTATGCAAGCACGCCAATGTTGGATAACTGCCAAACTAGTCTGTTTACTATGTGCTGTAGCAAGAATGTATCTACTATAAGTGTCTACGGTAACATGTAAATACTGCAAAGGCTTAAAAGGAGCATATTCTGTGATGTCCGTCTGCCAGATCTGATTTGGTCGCAAACCACGAGGGTTGACCCCTGCTTCCCAAAGGGGTCCTTTAGCACAATGAGGGCAGGCTGCGACAATTTCTTTGGCTTCAGCACGAGAAATGCCCGTTAGTGTCACCAAGCCTCGCGGACCGCAATGCAAAAGGCGATGTAACGTTATTGCGCGGGCCCTTGCTGGCGTGGTGTTATCGTCAGCGACAGCAGCCATCCACGCTTGTGCCGCCTGGTCGGCGCGGCTGTTCCCTTCAGCTAACGGTCCAGGGAGACCAGAATGACTGGTGACATGAATAGGGAAAACGGGTGCACTACGTAACTGTAAAGCATTGAGCAACATACCAGCTATTTCTGTAGAGGAAGCTAATGCCCATTCCCCCGCAATCAAAAGCTTATATATGTACAGTGAATCCATGACCACATTTAAAGGCTCAGTCGGCCAACGTAACAATGCCATGGCCACTGCTTTGGCCTCCAAAAACTGCACCGAGCGACTTGGCTCAGTATATGCTACCTGGTGCCATACCCCATCTTCTTTCCAAACACAAACTGCTTTGCTGGTCTTGGAGGACGCATCAGTAAAGATTGTTCGTCCGTCATTAGGGTGCTTCGCCACCTGCTGTGCTGGAAGAATGGGTAAAGCATGCAAGATCTCCCCACAAGGATGGACCTCATGTCCCGCTACTGTCCCCGCAAATTCTGCTAATGCACCCTGCAAAACAGCCACCTGCTGATAAACCAAATTCCATTGCGTTAGTGAGCAAGGCAAAACAATGCGGTCTGGATCCCTGCCGGTAAAATGTTGACAAGCTTCCCGGCAACGCATGATCATGGTGGCTACTAACAGAGGCCAAGTGATGATAGCTGTGCGTACCTTACCCTGATGTAACCACACAAAGGGCCACTCTGGGCCTTCTGCATTCTGTATCAATACACCGTGGCAGCTCTGGCTGGCTACAAAGAGCCGCGCATCAACTGGTTGTGTGGGTTGGAACCTCTGTAGGCCCCACTGCTGGGCCTGTTGGGCTATGTTTTCTAGCAACTCACGTTGTGCTAGTTGCAATACACGCGGTGTTTTTAAGGGTTCGCCTCCCCGAAGTAGTTGGTACAAGAGATTCATTTCATCTTCAGCAATGGGAACGAAGTTCCGCAGCCACAATAGTTTGCCTACTAACTTTTGGGCATCATGTAAAGTACACACTTGGTCGGGGACCAGAAAACTTTGAGCAGTGACTGTACGAGGGGTTACTTGAGTGCCTAAATAACTAACAGAAGGTCCCATTTGTGTTTTGTTAGGGGATATGTGTAACCCGTATTCACGTAGTGTTTGTACCATCTGATCATACAGGTGTTGCAATACAGACTCATCCTGATGGGACAGAAGAATGTCATCCATGTAGTGCATGATGGTGGCGTCCCGGTAGGTTGTTCGCAGAGAATGCAAGACCTTACCTACCGCGATCTGACAGAGAGTTGGCGAATTTTTCATGCCTTGAGGGAGCACTTTCCACTGATAGCGTTGCATGGGTGCTTGATGATTCCGCTCCGGGACAGAGAAGGCGAACCGCTCCCGATCTTCTGGGTGTAAAGGAATACTGAAAAAACAATCTTTAATATCGATTACAATAACACCGTGTCCTTTTGGCACAATGGCTGGAGAAGGCAATCCTGGCTGCAAAGCCCCCATGTCCTGTAAGCAGGCGTTAACCGCTCGCAAATCATGGAGGAGTCGCCACGCACCCGATTTTTTCTTTATGACAAATATAGGAGTATTCCAAGGACTGGTGGAGGGTTCTAGATGGCCCATTTGTGCTTCCCTGTGCACCAATTCCACTACTGCCGCCCTCTTCTCTTCAGTCATTGGCCACTGCTCCACCCACACCGGCTTGTCTGTTAGCCAGGTGAGCTTCAAGGGACGGCAGACGGCAGTGGCCGTCATTAAAAATCCGTGGAAAGGCGACATCCCCAACGCTCGAGGCAGCAGCGCCCAAGGATGGCTGTTGGGACTGCTGCCACCATCGGGTTACACCACGCCACTCTCTCTGCATCTGCAGCAGTTGTGGGCTGGGCAAGAGTGATTTTTACCAGGGCTGTACTTCTCCTCGACTCTTGCGCCCCCCCTACCCCCAGTAATTGCCCTTGTGTCATGGTGGGCCACTCCAGGGGCCAAAGATGAACTGGAATTACGGTAACGTCTGCGCCCGTATCTAATAGGGCCATCATACTGATACTTCGTGGATTAAGAGGTGATCCCACCTCTAACGTGATCGCTTGTTCTGGACGGGTGTTCATGCCCATGGTCAATGCTATTTGGGCAGCAGTAGGAACTGTTGTTACATTGCCCTGATCCTGCCCCTGCCCTCTTTCGGTCAGTGCCACGGAAGCATCGTTTGATCCTGATTTGTTGCCGTTGTTGTTGGGCCCTGTGCAAAAGTTGAAGGGGAGGGCGCGGCCCCCATCCCTCCCCCCGTACCGTTTACCGGCTTCGGTTGTTGTTGTTGTGGATGTTCCGGCGCCCCCTGCTGGACCTCGGGCACACGGCAGTCTCGGGCTCTGTGCCCGAGCTTGCCACACCTCCAACAACGAATGCTGCCCGCCCCCGCCTCCTGGCCCGACCCTCTGGGTCTGGTTGCGCAGTGCCTCGCCAGGTGGCCCCTCCCCCCGCATCGGTGACAAGCGCCTGCAGCCGTGCGCAAAGCTCGCTGCAAGGCCGTCACTAGCGGACGCGCTTCCCGTTCTCGTTCCCTTTCCAGTACGTGACGTATCATGTCGCCTAGCGTGGAGCGCGCCGGCAACTGAGCGAGAAGCGCTGCGGTCTGCGGGTTCGCTTGAGCCTTGGCACACTCAACTGTAATCGCGTCTTTAGCTATCTCCGGAATATCTGCGGCTTGCATAGCAAGCTGAAGCCGGTCTAAAAAGGCAGTAAACCTCTCGGCATGCCCCTGGCGGATCTTCACCCAAGGGGGATCTGCTCTATCCATAGCTGCGACACGTCTGAGTGCGGCCATGGCGGTAGACGCGACTGCCGCAAAGTCACGTCCGCGCATGCCCTGTGCCTGCGCCTGAGGTGTCGCAAACTGCCCCTCCCCCATGAGTTGTTCTATGGTCACCCCCGCTAGGTGGCGATCAGGAGCCTGAGCATCGGTCACGATCTTAAGGCACTGAGCTCGCCATTCCTCCTTAAACAACAACAGCAATGATGGGGGCAGTACCCCTCTCATCAGCTGCATCACATCATAGGGCGCAACAGGCGTTGAGAGCAGACATTCAAACAAAGTGAGCGCCTGCGAGGAATTCACTCCATGCGTCTGCACAGTGCTTGCGAGTTCCCGAACGGTTTTTACATCAAAAGGTGCCCAGGCATACCCGCCCTGCGTCGCCGCCCGAATAGGCAAAACGACCGGCTGAAACTGAACCCCTGAGAGGCAACATTCTTTGGCCACCAGTTGCCAGTCTGTACCTTTCTGGGTGGCTCCTTCCTGGTTATCCCCAGCCCCCTGTGTGGGGGGCATTAACGGCACCGCACGCTCTG
>NW_010972708.1:152708-153180 GCF_000737465.1 Haliaeetus leucocephalus | reverse complement strand
CCGCAAGCGCCGACTGGAGCAACAGCTCCCGAATCTCTCCCCATTTTGGGGGGTTTAAAAGTTCTCTAGGAGAACCAATGCCTCCCCGGCGCAACATCCATTGGATGCATTCGCCCGTGGGGCCCCTCCCTATCGTTCCATGGGCACCCACCTCATCAGCCAACACTTTCAACACCTGAATCACTTGCGCAAGTTCCATCGTCGCCTAGTGCGACCGATCACGTCGGGGTCACCATTATGTAGCGTTCGCCGCATATCAAGGTGCCGCGATTAGATCACTGATCACCCCCAGACCAGGGAAAGAGACAGATAACACACACAGTGTGAGCGCCAACTTCCGCCTTTTATTGCGCAGTTAATTCCTTTTATACTAACAAGGGTAGGCGGGATTACAGACACATCATAAGGCTGCGACTAACCCTCTAACTTTCCGTGACATCGCGAGATCTTCCGAACGCCGAACCCTACACAT
>NW_010972708.1:123933-152698 GCF_000737465.1 Haliaeetus leucocephalus | reverse complement strand
GTCAGTAGAGGACCTCTGTGAAAAATCCAAGCTTCATGTAAAATTAGGAGAATGAGTAATCTCATTCTTCTGTGGATTAGAAGACAGAAAAGCAACTGGAACACATTTAAAGGACCAACACATTGGAATATAGATAGACTTTCAAAATAAGCACATATGACTAGAACAAGATTTTCAAAAGAATTTAAGTTTTATTTAGGCAATAGACAATGTAATCAGATTTCTTAGAAATCTCAAATGTGGGGTATCAAATTATTTAGAGAGTTTAGGATCTAAGAGTCCTGAAGAGAACTGTCATTTGCTGATAATTATCTTAAATGTAAGCACCTAAACAGAGCTGAGCCATTAAAAAAATTGCTATCAATTTTGCACAATGAATATTAAAGAGTCTGTGAGACAACATATAACTCTTGCTAAACTGCATTTCAAAAACATCACAATCAGCCTCACTGTAGTAAAGTTTTAGTTTGCGTCTGAATGCCTTTTTTCAAGAGATGCTAAAGAACTTGTTGCCAGAACATTCATTTTTGGGCAGTGGTGAATATTAGTCCAGAATAATAATGTTTCACTAAGGATCAATCTATGCTAAATAAAATTGTGACATAAACTTGCATAAAATTAATAAGCACTGTCTTAACTTTGACTTGCATAAAATTAAAAAGCTCTATCTGATTCAGTTATGACCCACACTGAATTTCAAAATGATTTTGTTTCATTTATTCTTCAGCCTTTCAAACTTGCTTCATGACAACCTGTTATCTACTGTAGAAACCTGTGGAGCTGATTATATAAATTGTTTGTGCGTTTTATATTCATCTACCTTCTGTATCTTGAGGCAATGTAGTTTTTTTTGAAGATTAATGAATAAACAGTCAGCTAGTACTGGCTGAGTAGCACGCATTGTTGAGGTTTCCTTATGTATGATAGGATTATTATGCCTCACTCCATTTCAAGTTTACAACTCTAGGAAATTTATTTTATCAGGTTTTTTTACTAATATTTTTAAATTAATAAATTATTTTCACTGAAGATACTGTCATTCTTGCACTCCAGTTAGTACAGTATCGAGTTTCATAGAATTGGTTTAAGAAGTCTAAAATTTCTGTGGTAGTAAGTCGTTCTAGAAAAGAGTTGCAATGGTATAAATTAGTAACAAACTTCTCTCCACTGAAAGGCCCAGCAGTCATCATCGCAGCACAATCAGTAATAAAGGGTGTGTAGCGGCTCACTGCACCTTCCAACCAAGAGCTTCCAACAGCTGGAATTCCAGCACATCTAAAGGAAATCTGGATAGTTTCCATAGGTGATAAAACTGATGGTAGATAGCAGAAGCCCCATACTTTCTCAGGAAGGAATATAGAGGAAAGGACAAAGTGATTCTGTATGCTTATTTATGCTTATTGCAATCTCTCATAGGAGATTACAAGCATTTCTAAGCCCGTCTTAGAATCTCTTTATATAACACATTGATTTCTATAAGAGTAAATACTGCAAAAGCATTCTCAATCATTCTGAGATTTTATTTTGGGTAAAAAATAGTCAACTGATTTTATGAGGCTAGTAGCCCTTTTTGAAAACCATCATAATTCTGCTTATATTTGGGCACCATGAAAAATATAAGATAGGTCTCTGCATCATATTATTAATGCTGAATAGAATCCTATGTATTTAGCAAATCTTTTTAATCCTCAGAGAAAGCAGTGCTCTTCAGAACATTTAATGAACTGCAGTACACTTCAGGCTTATATCAGTGTTTTCAGCCCTAAGGAAAAAACACAAAACCCCAGAAAAACCTTGAGTGAGATTACTCAGGTCTGTGATTTACTAAAATGCAGCAAGTATAAATATAAACCGAGTAGTCTTTGTCTGTCTCCAAGTTCCTAAGCTTCATTTTTTTCCAATTTTTTTCTTCAGCTAGTCAATTTTTTATTTTTTATTTAACTTGGTAAGGTTTAAGAAGTAGCATGGTATGCCTAGATTTCAGGATCTGGAAAGTAGGATAAACAATAATCATTTTAAGAATTGGCTTATCTGGATGACTAGATGCAATATCTTCCTGAAAACACTATGAAGTTCTGCAGCTTGTTTTTCAGTGGCAATAGCTGTATGGGGATTTTTTAGTTATAGATCACAGAACAACAGAATGGTTAGGGTTGGAAGTAGCCTCTGGAGGTCATCTCATCCAACTCCCTGGCTCAAGCAGGGCCACCTAGAGCTGGCTGCCCAGGACCATGTCCAGATGGCTTTTGAATACCTCCAATGTGGAACACTCCACAAACTCTCCAAGCAACCTGTGCTCACTCAGCCTCACAGTAAAAAAGTGTTTCCTGATGTTAAGAGAGAACCTCAGGTGTTTCAATTTGTGCCCATTGCTTCTTGTCCTGTCACTGTACACCACTGAAAAGATCTAGCTCTGTCCTCTTTGCATCCTCACTTCAGGTATTTATATACATTGGCAAGATCTCCCTTGAGCCTTCTCTTCTCAAGGCTGAACAGTCCCAGTGTTCTCAGCCTTCCCTCATAGGAGAGATGTTGCAGTCCCTTCATCATCTTCATGGACCTTTGCTGGATTCTCTCCACTATGTCCATGTCTCTCATGTACTGGTGTGTTATAGTAACTCACAAAATTACCTCACAAGGTTGGCAAAACTTAACAAATTTTGAAATAGTTGGTATGAAGAAATACATTACCTTGGAGACACTGCTAGGTGATCATGTAAACTTAAGATAAGCAGAGTTAGAATATGTGCAGTATGTATAACCGAGAACATATTATTCATTAGGAATAGATAACGGTATATTAGTCAATGCTGGACGAGAATCAAATAAAGACCCTGTCCTTGCCTTACCTTGCTTAATTTTAATACTAAAATCAACACCCACTTGTGCATAATGAGTATGTAAATGTGAAACCACCTTAGTATAATGAACTGGCCAAGAGTATGACATGCTCAGAAGATATTTTAATTATACAAGTTTGTGAAGCCTATCACAGTTTTTGTTGTATGTGTTTCCTTGTAACAAAATCGTATACAAACTTCAACCTTTCTTTCTAAAGGTGTGCAGATATTTGGAGACCTGGCACCCTATACTGCAGTATAGCAATAAAGACAAGTATCTCAAATTGATGTGTTGATTGGCTTATTACACAGCGGGTGAAAGAACCCATCTTTTGGGGCAACACTGGGGACCCCAGAACGGGACACAGCTCTCCGGGTGTGGCCTCACCAGTGCTGAGTAGAGCAGAAGGATCACCTCCCTTGACCTGCTGGCAATACTTTGTCAAATGCAGCCCAAGATACTGTTAGCCACCTTCGCTGTGAGGGCATATTGCTAGCTCATTTTCAACTTCATGTGTACCAGGACCCCTAGGGCCTTTTCTGCCAAGCTGCTTTCCAGCTGGTCAGCACCCAGCATGTATTGGTCCCAGGGTTGTTCTTCCCCAAGTGCAGGACTTCGGGCTTCCCTTTATTAAACTTCATGAGGTTCCTGTCAGCCTATTTCTCCAGCCTGTTGAGGTCCCTCTGGGTGGCAGCATGACCCTCTGGCATATCAGCTACTCCTGTCACTCTACCCCATCATTAAGTTCATTAGTGAAGATATTAAATGAGACTGGACCCAGTATTGACCCCTGGGGTGCACTACTAGTTACTGGCCTCCAACTAGACTGTGCCACTGATCACGAACTTGTGGGCCTAGACATTCAGCCAATATTCAATCTCCCTCACTGTCTGCTCATACAGTTCAGACTTCCTTCTCTAGAAGGATCTTATGGGAGACAGTGTCAACAGCCTTGCTGAAGTCCAGATAGACAATGTCCACTGCTCTCCTCTCATCTACCAGGCCAGTAACTACAACATAGAAGTTTATCATTTTGATCAAGCATGACTTCTCCTTGGTGAATTTATTCTGACTAATCCTGATGATTTTCTTGTCTTGCATGTGCCTGAAAATGGTTTCCAGGGTTAGCTGCTCCATTGCCTTCCTAGGGACTGAGGTGAGGCAGACTGGTGTGTAGTCCCATGGATCCTCCTTCTTCCCCTTCTTGAAGATAGAAGTGACATTTGCTTTCCTCCAGTCTTTGGGCACTTCTTCCAATCATCATGACTGACCAAAGATTATCGAGAGTGGACTCACAATGACATCAGCCAGCTACCTCAACACTTCGTGACTCGGATCAGACTGCATGGACTTGAGTATGTCCAGTTTGCTTAAGTATTCCCTGACCAATCCTCTTCTATGAAGGTTTTGTCACCTTTGCTCCAGACTTTCCCCCTGGTCTCTGGGTTCTGGGATTCCTGAAGGCCAGTCTCACTACTAAGGACTGAGGCAAAGAAAGTACTCAGTACATCAGCCTGTTCCTTGTGTTGTATATCCAGATCCCCCAACTCATTCAGCAATGGGCCCACATTTCCCTAGTCTTCCTTGTTTCACCTATGTACTTAGGGAAGCCTTCCTGTTGTCTGAAATCCCTGACCAGATTCAATTCCATTTGGGCTTTGGCCTTCCTAACCTCATCCCTGCATGCTCAGACAATGAGAAAATGTCTCTATATTCCTCCCAGTTTACCTGTCCTTGCTTCTACCCTCTGTATGCTTCATTTTTGTGTTTGAGCCTGGCCAGGAGCTCCTTGTTCATCCATGCAGGCCTCCTGATATTTTTGCCCTATTTCCCGCTCAGTGGTATGGACTGCTTTTGAGCTTGGAGGTGATTCTTCAATATCAACCAGCTTTCCTGGGCCCCTCTTCCTTCCAGGGCCTTAGCCCACAGGACTCTTCCAAACAGATCTCTGAAGAGGCCAGAGTCTTCTCTCCTGAAGCCCAGAGCTGTGATCTTGCTTTTTACCCTCCTCCCTTTCCTCAGGATCCTGAACTCCACCATTGTGTGGGCACTGCAGCCAAGCCTGCCTTTGACTTTCACATGCCCAACAAGGCCCTCATTGTTGGCGAGGTCAAGGTCCCACAGAGCACCTCTCCTTGTTGGGTCCTCTAACACTTGGAGGCAGAAATTATCATCAATGCACTCCAGATAGTCCAGTCTTCTACCATGATGGACACTTAAAATCAAAAAGGAAAAGTCACACAGTTCAGTCTAGACATGGATGTCTCTCTTCACATCAGTTGTCCCAAGGCAATGTCAGAAAGGCAGGAATTCTTGGACTGGAATGAATTCTAGGGAGCTGCCTATGCTGGAGAAGTATCAATTCATGATTATTTGGTCTGGTCTGGCTAATTAAGTGTAATTAAGGATGAGACTTGACTCCATTTTTTTTTTAACTTCTTTCAGCAAAATTAAGAACTTGTAAAGTTACTTCAGAATTAACACAAACATTCTTTGGAAACAAAGAAACAGATTCAGAGTCTAAAGGTGATATCCTTTCCTGAGACAGAAAAGAAGAATGATACACTAGCTTAGAAATCTGGTGTTTGTCAGTTATGCAGGTTGCCTTTGTCAAAATGCTTGCTCTCAAATCAAACGGAAAGTAGATTTCAGTTTCGGTATCTGTCTTAGGAAAATGCCCTGGACTCTATGAAGTATCTGTATTTGTGTTGATATTGATTTCTCCTCCAGACTTTCTCCTATTTTATGTTAACTGTATCCTTCATTATCATAGACATCATTACCCAAGGTCCATGTCTCCCAGAGGAACTGCAATGACTGTGAAGTTATAATGAATTTGAGTCCTTTCAGGCAAAGGAGAGAAGTGAGCTAGAATATCTCACATATCAGGTGAGTGCTCAGTGGTAAAATGAAGGACATTATCGTTACCATTATAAACCAAAAGGCAAAAATTACTTAGCAAAATTGACTCTAATTAATAAAATAGGGATGACCCTATTTTGAGAAAATTAAAAGTTTCCTCAAAAACTGGTTTTGTCCGGTTACACTAAAGATCAGGTTTTTTGCCTTAGATAGATGGCATGATGCCATTAGACTTGAACAGCATACTCCTGTGGTCAATGTTCTAAACATCTTTCTGTACCAGAAATGAACTACAGCAAATATGAATAGCTTTCATTAAAATAACCATTTATATGTTTGGGAGTTGTGCTGATTAAGCTATTTATGTAAAAATCCCACCACTGACAGAAATTATTAAATCACTATAGGAACTGGATGCTGTGTTTTGTGTAGAAAGCTACAAAAATGTATGAGGATTAGCATGACAGGTAAATATAGTGATATACCATTATACAGTGTCCTCATACTATCAGAGCTATAGATACAACACAAAGGTTCAGCCAGCACACTGTTCCTGCAATAGTCCTTAACTATACTGAGTTAGAAACCTTGTATGATTTTAGTCTAACTCTAGTCCCACCAATCTTTTTTTTGCGAGCAGTAGTTTCAGTTTTAATGATTGTACTTTCCTTTATGGAAAGATTCATTGCTCTGCATGGAAGCTAAAATTAATGTTGCATCTTTGACTCAGAATACAGAGATGTAGACACAAACAATAAACTGCCATATCACAGAAAAAGCAAAAAATTATTTTATGTTATATATTTTTTTAATTTATATTTAAAGAAATTATAAGGATTACCAAGGAGGGGAAAACTTACTTGTGTTAATTGCAGGCATATGAAAAAAAACCTATAAGGTTTTCTTTAAATTTAAAATATAACAGCAGATGCTCTGGCTATTATTGGCCCTTCATTTCATTATTGTGTGTTTACCATTTTTATCACCCATAATGCTTTCCAGCAAAAACCACAAAAACCCAGAAACCCCAAGAAAACTCTGAAGACTGCAAAATTCCCACTTTCCTTTTAAAAAAGGGCTATGGTGTAATTCTAATGGGCTTTTCCTTTGTGTTGGTTTAGATGCTTTTTTGCTCTGAAAAACTTTCTGATGTGGGAGTTTTGTCCAGGAGCAGTGCTCCATGCAAACAGATCCATGGCCAAAAGGACAATGTGCCCAGGGACTGACTGAGAGCCTTGAGATGGGCCATGGACCAGCACCTGGTGGGAAAGCAATACCTGAAGCTCCTGGAAAGGTGTAACACGATATCAAGTGGGCTGGTGACCCTGGTGGCCTAATAAACTGAATTTAGCAGTGTCACATTGTGTGTGTGTATCATTTGCTTTTCCTTTGAGAGAGTTTCTTCTACTCTACTAGTAGTTGCCTTGTCATATTTGTCTATTGCAACAGTTGAAATATTTGCTTGTGACTAGAGGCCAAGGAGACGATGAAATATCTGTACTTAGCACTCAGAAATCAGATCTTTCCTGTTTGTATCTTAACTACGTCCTTGTTTAGTTTACTGCAGGGTTTTCTATGCCAACTGCAAGCTTAAATTAACTAGGTCACAGTGAGTTAAGGAGACTTTAGATATAGTACTGAGATACTAACACAATGTTCTAAAATAGATAATCAAGAAATATGAATGGAAGGCAGTGGAGCAGCTCCCTGCATCGCCTCACAAACTGAGAGGGGTCCCATCCCAGGAGTATGGGACACATTAGGGGATGTAGGGGAAGAGAATTTGGGGATTGCACAAGAACTTTTTATGGGCTATTTAGAGGAGGAGTGGAAGGTAGAGAAAGGGGGGGAATTAAGGTGGTTCAGGGAGGAACAAGCATGGGAAAACAGAGAAAAGGAGGTAAAAGTGGTGGGTCTTGTGTAAACACATGGCACATTGATATGCTTGCTTGGCTGTGCCCTGCGCCTCACCACTGCTGTCTGCCCTGTCTCCCTATTAAATTGTTTCCTGGCTATCGTGGGGAAGGGGTCTCTGGTGAAGGCTCCCTGTGCAGTATGCACATGTGTGTTTTGGTGGGGAGGCTGAGTCCAGCGATTGCAGTGGGACCATGGTTCAAAAGGGACCATGCATCTGTGGTGCCAATGACTAGAGACAGTATGGGGGGGGTGTGAGTGTGTGGTCACTATCAAGGATCAAGCCAGACAAGTGGCAAGTGGGTGAAGTGGCCTAGGAGCAAGTGTGTGTGGTTATGTCTCTGTGAGTGTGACCACAGGAGGAATTGGTTATCAGAGGAATGATGGGATCCTGACCAGCTGCTGGAGAGACTGCAGGGTCTGAGGGACCATGTGCCCCAGTTTGCATCCATTTGCACACATACTTATGCTCTTGTGCTGGAAGTAAATGAGAAGAGCAAGGATCTAGGATCAGCAACTGGACAGACTGTGTGTCTAAGGCCAGCTACTGGAGGGATTCACAGCGTATGTGTGTGTAAGGGGGGTCTGTACCAGCACCTGGAGTAGAAATGAGGCCTCAGGGGCTCCTATGTCCAGGGGCCAACAACTGGGGAGACTGGATTCCAAGGTCAGCTACCAGGCAGGCTGAGCGTCTGAGCCCAGCTGCTGGAGGGACCCACCTTGTACATATGTATATATATACACTAGTGGACCTTCACACAGCTCAGCCAAGGAAGAGAAATAATGAGGCAGTTGGCACTGTTTGTGTTTGAGAGAATGATGTGTTTTCTATGTGTATTGCTCTGTGTGGTGGGCCATGTGTATACGTGTTGTACATCTGTGTTTCTGCATGTGCCTATTAGGAATAAATGGAGCTGCAGTAGCCTCGCCTCCATTAACTTTCTGGATTCAGCAGCCTCTAATAAAATAAATGAAACTCAGTGGAATTTACTTCACTAAAGCCATAAGAGGGTCAACTGGTTCAAATGTGTGGTAAGTCTGGCACTTTCAACACTAATGTTATTCTTGTTTGCCTTTACCCGACCATCTCCTAGTTATTTCTTGATGACAAAACTTTACACTGGGACATGCAAAGTATTCTTAACTTTTTATTTCTCTTTTCAGTGTTCTCCCTCTCAACATCTTTCAGACCTGCAGTATAAATATAGTTCATTTCTACAATTTACTGATGGGCCTGATCTTTTCTCATTACTGAGCAACAGAAGTGTTCCTAAACCAAACATTTCTCCTTTCTTTTTTCCCAAGAAAAGGAGGAAGTTGGCACCCTTTTCACATATAATCTTGAATTTCCGCTTAATATTTTCAACTCTTAAAATTGTTTAAAAGTAATGAAAAAGAGTGAAGCAGTGTTTTTGAATGAAATCTCCAAGAAAGACTGTATAAAACTCTATTAATTTCTTCTTTCTTTCACTGCCATCCTCTGCCTTTTGCTAGAAATTCAGCATCTCACCTTTAATAATGAACAAGTTCCAACAAACAACCTAAGAGATACAGATAATTAATCTACCTAAACATCAGTGCATAACTGCAAGTGGTCCTATTTATATTTGGTTTTGGAATATATTGATACAGTGACATCCAAGCATTCTTTTCAATACCAAAGTACAATCATAAGAGATATTTTACAAAAACTATTAAAAGTACAATGATGAAATTAACAATTTATGAAGAAAAGTCCTTTTAAGAGTTCAGGCAATATGTGGCAAAGGATCTGCTATATCCCTACAACTGCCTGCCTGTCCAGTAACATTTGTAGGATCAAAATCTAAAAATAGTGATTTTACTATGACATTATTGCTTTTAATGCCACATTGAGAGTCAAGCCGTATTTCATATCCTTGAAATATTTCAGCTGAAGAGTAAATCAGTACATAAATAAATAAGTTCAAAACAGGGCTGAAACATTATATACTTCTCACTGAAAAAAAAAATAAAATAGAGAAAGCATCTAATTCTCCCCAACTTAATACAGAGTCATTTTCCACAATCATTCTGCTGACGCCAAACTTTAAGACACACTAGAGAGGTAAGATCTAGCTTGGCATGTGGCTGGTTTAGTATTAATAGTATCTTTATTCTTAGTAGCAGTAGTGGCATTTATTTGTATTATATTGAATGTGTCCCTATGGCTTGGCTTTACAACAAGATACACATTTTTTCAAGTGTTATGGGAAAGTCTGTATCAAGCAAGAACATGACAGAACTTGAGATTCCAGTTGTGATAAATTTGCAGCTCCCAAAGATGCTAAGAAAATAATTGCATCCTGTTAGTGTAACAATTTTCTCATTTTTTAAAGAGATAATTTTTAGTTAAGAATTGAATCTGACAGAACAGGTTGCTTTATGAATTCTTAAAATATATTAACCAGTTTGATCATTCATGGAGTGCAACACACACCATTGATTCACAACAGACAATTCTTAGGTTGGTCTTCTTTCTATTACCATGACTGATTGTATTTCTCTGAGTTCTAATATCTGAGTCTTATACTATGGGTTAATGAGGTTTTAAAAAAATATCTTGGCCTCTCAATAAAATAAAACCATTGCATCAGCATCTGTGAGAGACTGAATTGTCATCTCAAGCCATTTGTCTGAAGTATTGTTTGCTGTGAGACACTGAAATGTGAACTGTTTATCTCAAGCCATTTGTCTCTGGGAAGGCTTGTTTAAGCAGGACACTCCCCTGTCCAATAAGGACGATTGCCAGGCCACTGAGGCATCCAGGGGACGAGACAGGCCAGAACTGGCAAAGCATGCAGGAATGTGGAGAATACCATTCTCATGGAAACTGTAGTCTCTGAGATAAGGTACTGGTTTCTGGTGTTGATCACGTGAAGGTCATGTGATAGATGAAACCTGTAGTGCATGAACAATGCATGAACAGTGTGAATGTGCATGCATCGGGCTATGCCCCATAAAAAACCGTGGAGACAAGCCGTGGCGTGCACCCACCATCGAAGAATTGAAGACTGAGGACCAACGGGACGCCACTGGGTCCATGGTGGTGACTATTCTTGCAACTCTATTCTGACTGCTTGCTTGATTTCTGCCTTTTTCTACCATTCTATCCTATCGCTACTATTTTCTACTTTTAATAATTTTGATAATAAAAACTCTTTTGGGTACACGGCATTTGACCTCGTTTGTGTCTTAATCTCACTCTTGGGATCATATTGAAACCTTCCCCGACATTGTATTGGGACAGCATCCAGTTCTACAGCACGACAGAGAAATGCTGAATATATTTGCACTTGAAAGGTTATCAGTCTGTTGAGGAAAAAGGGAGGAACTTTCAGAGGACTGTCTTGCTTTTGAGTTTGTAATAGAAGCCACATTTTCATCTGTCACTTTTCAGAAAGCAGCACTCAAACTTTCCAGCAGAGTTTGCCATCTGCTCACACTTATGCCCACTGTTTTGTTTGCAAAATGTTCAACATTTGTTTTCAGACAGAAAGATTCAAGGTCACTTAAAAAAAAAAAAAGAGTCAAACCACTGTAGAAAAGTAGCTAATATCACATTCAAATAAACATTAATCAGACCATGATACATGATTCTGCTGAACTATTAAGCATTTCCATGAAATGTCCTCATTTTCAAATAGAAATTTACTTTGAATCTTAGGCTGATTTTGCAAATATTTGTTGTCATGCAGAATATTCACAAACAGGACAGAAACTGGCCTCTCTTCTTCCCCTTAGTTTATCAGTGGAAGTGTCTCACAGGGGTTTTTCTCCTTGCCTCACCACTGAGTGCATTCTGCAGCCTACGAGGCCTGTGACACCTGTAGTTTATATAGGTATTAGTTAGGTTACGATTAAAACTATTTTGCCCTAAACCCAATTATAAGCATATTAAAGCAGTGTAATCAGCAACAGTATATATGTATTTTGTAACTCTCTAATGACAGAGACAAACACACCATATATGTATTTCACATAAGTATGTGAGTAACTTGACCGCCAAAGTTGCAAACATAGATGGGTGTAGGTGCACATAGAAGTCATTCAAGTAACAATAAATTGACAGGGAAAGGACAAGAAAAGCATAAGAGACTGCAAAAAAGCAGGACATTATGCTGAATGTACAGGAGGGATGACTAGCAAAAGCAAATCAAGTAACAGGAACAAAGAGACTCCCTTTTTGTGAGGGATGCAATAGCATCAAGCCATCAGGCATAAGCAAGGAAAATGAGAAAAGGAAGAAGACAGTCCTGCTGCAGTTCCTATTTCTCAAAAACTGGTTTGATGGGGTTTTTTTCAGGTTTTTTTTTTAAGCATCTTCATAACAGTAATCTCTAATTCCTTAATTAGGAAGATTTCTCGGGGACTGGCAAATGTGGTTAGGAAACTCAAAGCCCATCTGGAGTTGAATCTGAGGTGGGATGTGAAGGGCAACATGGCAACATGAAAGGCTTTTAAATGTCCATCAGCAGCAAAGGGAAGGCCAGGGGAAATATGTACCTACTGCTGAATGGGACTGAGGCCTTCGTAGCAAAAGACATGGGCAAGGCCAAGTTACTTAATGCCACCTTCTCCTCACTCCTCTGAAGGCTACCAGCCTTCAGAAATCCAAGGCCCCTACGACCAGAGGAAAAGTCTGCAGCAAGGAGTACTTACCCTAGCTGGAGAAGGATCAGGTCAGAGAACACTTAAACAAACTGAACATAAACAAATACCTGGGGCCTGATGGGATGCACCCACGAGTGCTGACAGCTGGCTGATGTCATTGTGAGGCCACTCTCAATTATCTTTGAAGGCCCATAGCGATCAGGGGAAGCACCTGAGGACTGGAAGAAAACAAATTTCACTCCTACCTTTAAGAAGGGCAAGAAGGAGGTCTAGGGAACTACAAGCCAGCCAGCCTCATCTCAATGAGTGGCAAACTAAGTAATGGAGCAACTTATCCTGGAAACCATTTTGAAACAGATAAAGGACAAGGTGTTTGGGAGCAGTCAGCATGGATTTACGAAGGGGAAATTGTATTTAAGCAATCTGACAGCCTTCTACCTTAAGATGACTGGCTTGGTGGTTGAGAGGAGAGCAGTGAATATCGTTTCTCAACTTTACCATCACTTTTGACACTGTCTCCCATGACATTCTCATAGACAAGCCAATGAAGTACAGTTAGATACTAAGGTGAATTGAAAACTGACTGAACTGCCAGGCCTTGTGATCAGGAGCACTATTGGTGTGCCTCAGGAGTCAATACTGGATCATACACTGTTTAACCTTTTAATTAATGATCTGGATGATGAGTGCACTGTCAACAAGTTTGCAGATGATACAAAACTTGCAGGGTTGCTAGATACACTGGGTGGATGTGCTGTTATTCAGAGGCACCTCAACATGCTGGATAAATGGGCAGACAGGAAACTCATGAAATTTAATAATAGGAAATGCAAAGTCCTGCCCTCGGGGAGGAATAACCTCATGCACCTGAATACACTGGGGGCCAACTAGCTGGAAAGCAGCTTTGCCCCATGCAGCCTGTTCTAGCTGACTGTGCTTGAGGATTGTTGAGCTAGATGATCTGCAGAGCTCCCTTCCAATCTCATATATTCTGTGACTCTGTAAACTGATTTATATATAAATGTACATATATGCTGTATTTGTGTGTCTTTGTGTGTGCATGTGCATGAGTTAGTTTATTCATGACAATTCTCTTCCTCTACCAAACTAATTTCTTTTCTGTGTCAACGATATGTGGACTGGCCTGCTGCTAGTATTTGCTGACACTCCCTCTTGTGATTCAGTTAGGCAAACCCCATGGCACAAGTTTGCATTTGTCTCAAGCTTTTAAACTATGGAAACAGGAGTTGGAGGGTCTTACTTAATGAAATTCTGAAAAGACAAAGGCTTCAACATGTGACAGTTATGCCTGTGCCAAAACCAGCTACCAATCAAGATTTCTGAGAGTTTGGCTTGAACCTCACACTGTGATTAGAAAGAGGCAGAACCCTAGCTCAAACTTCCATAAACATCTCACTTCTTTGCAAACTGAAATTTAGATGACTACTGTTTTGAACTCCTTTCATTTTTTTTCTGGCAAGAAAACTGTTCAGAGACATATCAGGCTCAGCACCAGATCAGCCAGAGAGGTCTTTCAGAAAACAAGAACACTAAATTATAGACCTCAGTTCTGTAATTCACTCCAAACAGACACAACAGTGCATCAGCATGGAACTGACATTAAAAAGAGGCACAGGCTTAGGGGAAAAAAAAAAAAAAAAGATTGAAAGAAGACAGTGGTTATGGCTGTTATTACACAAGTCACACTTACATGAATAGATTCTAAAAATGCCTGACTCGTCCATTTCTACAGTCTGGCATCTATCAAAATAAGGTCACACTTCACCGTTGGTCTATGTGTTAGAAAAATTGAGCCAAAAATATAAAGTCAGTCAACAAAAGGAAGATTTAATTTAATCTGAGCAAAAGTGCATTTGTTTATAATGATAGTCTGCCATGTTTTCTTCTTTCATTAGAGTTAATACTCTATGCCTCTATCAGTACTGAAATAAATTTGAAATTAAACTCTCAGAAGAGCTGTCAGGTTTCTTTTCTCCCTCTCATACAGCACAGTTTGGAGGTGTCTTGATAAAGAAGAATCTAAAAGGTTTCATTTTCTCTAGAGATAATAAGGGAGGACCAAAAGCCTCTTTTGACCCTCAGGCAAGGGAGAATGGCTACTTTCCCTTCAGATCCCTTAACTTTCTATACCAGAATCCTTAATTATATCCTCAACATTTCTGTCTTCCACTAATACAATCGACTTCTCTTTATTGGGACAGTTTTTTCATCTTCTATTCTCACCTCAACTTGATCAATGATCAGTTTATTTTTTGCTTTTAAAAATCTTCATTTACCCTCTAGTCTAGCAAATCTGTAAGTCTTTAAAGTTCCATGAAAATATATTCAGTCCTATGTTTCAAGATGCACAACCCTTATTTGTAATAAAGCAGTTTTTCTCCCTTGCTTCTTGCAAAAAATTCCAGTGGAAGAAAATGCTTGGCTGAGTATTTTTCCATCCTTTCCTGCAGATGTATAATGTTTCCAACTTCCACTGATTTCACCTGTTGTACAGATGACAGGTGAAAAGAAAGTGGGGAAAGACATGCAGTGGTTAAGTCAATAAGGATGAAAACCCAGTATGTTATTTCTGAAAAAAAGGCATAGAATAAAGAATTTTAGCATGTAAGAAATCCTCTAAAATATTTCCAGAAAATATTAGCAATTATATGCAAGGCTGGTGAAAGCCATTCCTTTGTTATGTGACTAGGAAAAGTAATAAAAAGCTTCATTGAATATTTGTTACAGTTTTCATTTCTTAATAAAATAATATTTTCCAGATGCACATTTGTTCATAATAATTATTCCCTCTCCATGCTCATCCAGATACATCCCAAATCTTGCCATTTTTCTTTCTACAACACTTCAAAAGCTACCCCTCTGTTTTGAAAAGAACTTTTACATTTATAGACAATATAGTCTGCTTAGCTTCCCAATTATTTTTTTAGTATTTCTTCTTCTTTGACATTGCCACTCAAAGCCACTGAAAACTTAACTCTGAAAATGGTATTTTTCCTCAAATAACCACATATAATTCTAAGTTCTTAAAAATGAACAGAGGACAACAAATCCTTTCTAGCTAACCACTAAAATTCAAGACATATTTGAATTATTCTCATGTTCATGCATATGCAGAACAAACATTGGATATAAAGCTTACTGGATAAGAAGCTCTGAAGAAATTGGACTGAAACACAGCTGTTTTGTAGGTAGAAAAAAAAAGTGTCATTTTAAGAAATGTTTATTTCCAATATTTCCAGTCTCATAGGACACATATAAAACATACTGCATGCTGTTTTAGATCTATGCAATAAAAATAACAGAATGAACAGCACAATGTGTGGTGAAACTATTGTGTTATGAAATCTGTGAAAATACGTACATAACTAGCAAAAATAATTTTTTTTTCTGTTCTATAACGTACATGTACACGCGTATATATCAATATATCAAAATTTACAAGAATGTGAATTTCATATATTTACATTGCCTTTTCAGTAGAAGTGCAAAGATCCAAATGATCAAGGAAACTTAGGATGCTACTACACATGTTCTTCCTTGTTCCACTTTCCTGTAATATGAATATTTTGTGAATATATGTTAATCTCTTTTTCTTTCTTTTAGCTTCAGATGAGGTGGTCCCACTTATCAACCAGTTAAAATAGTCTGAACCATCTTTATGTGTAGAAGAAATATGCCTTTGTGTGTAAAATACTGTGTAGACTTAGAATCATAGAATCATAGAATCATTCAGGTTGGAAAAGACCTTCAAGATCATCGAGTCCAACCATTAACCTTCTGCATGTGCTTTGTTGGTGGTGGTCTTTTTTTTGGTTTTGCTTCCCACACAGTAAAGGAACATGGTTTGAACTCTAGGATCCACATAATTCCTGGGCTTAACTCTGAAGATGATGGGAGTTCTTTTTCCCCCATACCCATCAGATTTACACAAAATATTACCTTAATATCAGTTTAGTTTTTCCTAATACAGAATGGTTCAAAGGCACAGCCGCAATGATTGTTTTTTCAGAAATGGGAAATTCCACATTTAGCTTAGCCACAGCATCTTACATAGCATCTGCATTGAAAGACTACTAACCCCATAGAGAAGACTGTGTGTTATTTCACCGTTTGGTTAAAATCAGTCAAAATATTAACTCCACACTACACTGGAAGATGAGTCAAAATCAAAGTGTTGACAGAGAAACTTCTACCACTACAGTTTCAATACTTGCTTGGACTGAATGGCAGTAAAAATACTTTTTAATTACTTAGTTGCTGCAGATGGCAAAGTTACAAATCTTTGCAAAAGCAGAATAGCCAAAGTTATATAATGCAGACATGTAAAGTAAAACTTGTGAGTTCCTCTTACTTGCCACGGAACAGAAAAGATTTGTGCTGAAGGTGGTGAAAGTTGCTCATACCCTGACAGAATAAGGCTGAAGAATGGATTTTTTAAGCTACGGATTGTCAAATGATTAAATTTACAGGCAAAATGTATAGCTTTCAAACATCTCAGAAAGCAAAACAAACAAACAAACAAAAAACCCCAAAGAAACCCCCCAAACCCAAAACTATATCAAACCTGGAGTTTGATCACTTGCTGGATTTAAAGCATACTGTTTAAAGTAATAGTAAACTTAGGTGGCTTTTATTTGTAATCACTAACAGCTGTCTATAGACCAGTCTAACAGGAAATAAAACTATCCCCTTGAAAGCAAAAACAGTATTGAACAACAAAGGCATTTAGTATATCTTTTCCTAATCCAAAAGTAAGAAAACAGTTAATTTGAAGATACTTTATTGGAAGCACATGTAACAACTGAGAAAGACAGAAGCCTGAATATGATGATGGCAAAGAATTCTTGAAATTTTGATTTTTGCTAGCAGTATTTTCAGTGCTCCTAAGAAAAGTCAGAAAGTAGTTGCCATCGAATATCTACAGTTCATGAGCACATTTATTAGGTAGAAATTTTATGATCATTAAGAAAAATAGGGACTTATACAATAGCAGCTAATGGATGAAATGACAAAATCCAAAGTTTAGCTTGTATTTGAAAAGAAGAATTAGCAGCAATGGCGCTCTCTCACATATCAAGGACATATTAGGGTCATAATAAGTAGTATTACTACATTATGACTGAAAACTGTGGTCAAGTAATATTTTTACAGAGTAATAACTTCTTCAGTTGATGCTACTCATACTATCTGTTCCCATATAATAAACAGTTTCATTATCATTTCCATTCTGATATCTTGACTCTTTTCCTGTTTCTAATAGTACCACTGGGCCCTTGTATTCAGTTAAACATTTACACTCATGCTTAACAGTAAGACAGTACTGAATTTCTACTTTTTTCAATAAAAATTCAGAATTTCTAAAAGTGCAACATGTAACTGCATGTCTGGATGAATAAAGACAGACCTCATCTGCTTAATGCTTTGGTGAACTAAAAATCCAACTCTTATTAAAACAAAAGAAAACACATGCAAGGGATCAAGTGCTATTTGCAAAATCACTAGTTTTCCATCACCTTATCTTCCTTCAGTGGCAACTATATGTATAGTTGAGTCCTTCATATAAACTGAAGATCTTATTTCACTGAACATTTCAGTGTGCACCACCTTTACTTAATAAAATTCCCCAGTGAAGCATACAGCAAGCCTTTTCTTTAAATGTATCTGTTCTGGAGGCTCTGAGAATAACTGAATGCACTTTTTGTAAGGAGGGGCACATGCTAGACTGAAAACATCACACAGCTGGCAATAGCCAACCCTTGTGAAATTTCATTCAAAATCAGTTGTTTGCGGAATGAGTCTAGCAGTACTGTAAGGGAAGGGGAAAGGGAAAGTCATAGCTGGGGAACCTTGAGGGCAGGCTGCTCCAGGATTCAGTGTTTGATAAGCCATATAGAAAGGCAAATTATATGTCCCTATACTAAGTTCAATATTCCAAGGTGATACAATGAAATCACTATCTTTAGATCTATTATATTTCTAATTGGCATTTTGTTATATAAAGCAATAACCTCTGTTTCAAAACAGCTAGACCTATATATACATTTCATTTTCAGCCCAGTTAAATCATCTGAAGTGACAAGATTGGCAGATATGACAAAATTGTCATCACAATATGCATTTTTTTTAAAAAGTCAAGAAAGCACCCAGTTTTCAAAGGAAAAGCTAACACTTGCACAACAAAAATGACTGCCTTTAGGTTTTAATATACATTAGCAAAAAGAAGGTGGTGAAGGAAACCCATATAGAAGTGCAAATGCACAATAGCTTTATTGAAAAAATATTAATTCAAAATATTGCAATAAATTCATGATAGTTTGAAATAGATTATATATTCAACAAAGAGTGAAAAACAGTAACACAACACAACAGTCAACCTACACAGGACTGTTGTATACAATTTTTAATTCCCAAAATGTGATATTAACCAGCAGCAAGCAACATTTGTACACAAAAAACTGTACAAATTAAGTTGAGAATAAAGTAAAAATTTCAAGATTGAAAAAAACCCCCACAACATTCTTTAATGATTATGAAATAATCATGCAGATAACACAATAAAACAAAAAAAGATGGTACATATAATCAGAAAACAAAACTAAAATGTTAAAAAAATAGATCTGTCTCAGATTATTTTACCAGATCTTTCTGAGAGCATAGAAATTCTCCAAGATCTCAGAAAACTTCTCATAAGCTTATTTTAATTCCTTAAGTACTCTAATGCAGTCTTTTAACATTCGCACTGTCTTTCTGTGTACAATTTTATGGTGACTCTGTTTAGTGGCATGTTGTATTCCCTAAACTTTTCCCATTTCTCTCTCATTTTATAGCTTCCTAGGCCTCACAAAAATAAAAGCTTTGATGTTAATATAATGTGCAGGAAGAAAGAAGCAGAATTTTCTACAAGTGAAATTGAGTATAACTGCCAATATCAGATAAAGATGAATGTTTATGACAGCAAAAGGCAGGCAGCATAGCAAAGTAAGAAAAACAAAAGAAAAAAGTAAAGAGGGGGAAAATAGAATAATTCATTTTATTGAGAGGGGACAATTTATTAGGCAATAGGAAAATTATAGTGTTAGCAAGGGATGGGGCTTCAACATTTGGGGATTAGAACTACTCTGCAAGAAGAAAATTTGTGACTGAGTGAGAATGAGATGTTCCACAAGGAAAAGTGAGCTGGGTGACAGCAAGGCAGATGCAGATGCAGTGTCTTCACCGACAAGGGGTGGAGTGGCTGAACCTGAGTGAGAAAAGCAGAACAGCTTTGGTGACAGTAATCAGAGTCACCTGACAGCCTAGCAATCACCAGACAAGTCTGCACTGATCAAGAATGGCTAAGGTCAAGCCATGAAGTTAAACCACTGTAAGAGTCAGAGTGGTAAAGGCAACAACAGTACAGCTCAGACAAAGTGTACGGCAAAAGCCTGGGCTTAAATGCAGCTACCAAGAAAGTGGTAGCTTCAGCATCTCAGAGCTGGCCTTGAGCACAGACTGCTGCATCCCCAGGAGAGGGGGTAGAGGCTGAAGAGATTCTTGGTGAACCCAGGACTCCAGCTTTGCATTCCTTCCCTTTGCTGCCCTAATGAATGACTCAGGATTCCAGGTAGGCAGATGTATACTTTTTTGCCCTTCTTGTTTCCCTTTTCCACTTTCTGTAGAAAACTACTCCACAATGGCCAAGGGTTGACACATGCCCTCCTGGTCACTATTTTAACTTCTATTTAATGGACTTTAATGATAGCTTGTATTTATAATTGTATTTATTTTCTTTTGTCACAAACTGTTGTCGAATTTCTGTTGCAAAGATTGTTCATTAACTAAAATCTTCATTGTGATGGCTGCACAAATAGATGAATAGTTACTATCTAAGGTCTTAAATGAAGTTGTGGTTTAACCCCAGTAGGCAGCTAAGCACCACACAGCTGCTCGCTTACTCCCCACTGGTGGGACAGCGGAGAGTATCAGAAAGGTTAAACTGAGAAAACTCATGGGTCGAGATAAAAACAGTTGAATAGGTAAAGCAAAAGCTACACGCACAAGCAAAGCAAAATAAGGAATTCATTCATGTCGTGGTTTAACATCAGCCAGCAAATAAGCACCACGCAGCTGCTCACTCACTCCCCCCCATCCAGTGGGATGGGGGAGAAAATCAGGAGAAGAAGTAAAACTCGTGGGTTGAGATAAGAACGGTTTAATAGAACAGAAAAGAAGAAACTAATAATGATAATGATAACACTAATAAAATGACAACAGCAATAATGAAAGGATTGGAATGTACAAATGATGCGCAGGGCAATTGCTCACCACCTGCTGACCGACACCCAGCCAGTCCCCGAGCGGCGATTCCCCGCCCCCCCTTCCCAATTCCTAAACTAGATGGGACATCACATGGTATAGAATACACTGTTGGCCAGTTTGGGTCAGGTGCCCTGGCTGGGCATGTGAAGCTGAAAAATCCTTGACTTTAGTCTAAACACTACTTAGCAACAACTGAAAACATCAGTGTTATCAACATTCTTCACATACTGAACTCAAAACATAGCACTGTACCAGCTACTAGGAAGACAGTTAACTCTATCCCAGCTGAAACCAGGACACTGGAATATTAAAGAAAAATATGCTGGAAGTTATAGAAGAAATGAAATAACAGTTAGCTGTGGAGACTGGATTTCAATACTTCCAAACTCTAAGAAATATATTCAAGCTCAACTAGCTACAAGAATCCGAAAAGAATTTTACAGTGAATCTTGGAGTCAGCTTTGGGTGATCACAGAATCACAGAACGGATTAGATTGGAAGGGACCTTTTAAAGGTTATCTACTCTATCCCCCCTGGCACATGCAGGGACATCTTTCACTAGATCAGGTTGCTCAAAGCCCTGTCTAACCTGACGTTGAAGATTTCTAGTGATGGGGCATCCACAATTTCCCTGGACAACCTGTTCCAATGTCTCACTACCCTCATCATAAAAAATTTCTTCCTTATGTCTGATGTAAATCTACTCTCTTTCAGTTTAAAACTGTTGCCCCTTGTCCTGTCACTACAGGCCATGGTAAAATTCTTTCTCTGTCTTTCTTAGAAGTCCCTTTTATGTATCAAAAGGTCACAATAAGGTCTCCCTGGAGCCTTCTTTTCTCCAGGCTGAACAACCTTAAGTCCCTCAGGTTTTCTTCATGGGAGAAGTTTTACAGCCCTCTGACCATTTCTATGACCCTCCTCTGGATCAGGTCCATGTCTCTCTTGCACTAGGGACTCCAGAGCTGGATGCAGTAATGCAGGTAGTGTCTCAGGACCGCAGAGTAGAGGGGGACTATCCCCTCCCTTGACTTGCTGGCCACACTTCTTTTGATGCAGTCTGGGATATGATTTGCTTTCTGGGCTGCATGTGCACAGTTCTGACTCATGTCTAGCTTTTCATCCATCAGTACCCTCAAGTCCTTCTCTGCAGGGCTGCTCTCAATCCATTCATCTCCCACTCTGTATCGATATTAGAGATTGCCCTGACCTAGGTGCAGGACCTTGCACTTGGCTTTGTTGAACTTCGTGATGTTCACATGGGCCCACTCCTCAAGCCTGCCAAGGTTCCTCTGGATGGCATCCCTTTCCTCTAGTGAACCAACTGCATCACTAATATTGGTTTCATTTGGGTGCTGTTGGGTACATTTTCTTTCATCTTCCTTTTCTGACCAACATACCTATAGAAGCCCTTCTTATTATTTTTCACATTCCGTGCCAAATTCAGCTCTAACCTTTCCTTAGTTTTCTTGATGCCATCCCTACACACCTGGGTAGCATCCCTATATTCCTCCCAGGATAGATGTCCTTGCTTCCACTGCCTAAGCATTTTTGTTCTTATATTTTAATTTGACCAGAAGACATGCTGGTCTCCTGCCTTCTGTGCCTGATTTCTTACACATGGGAATCAAGAACTCTTGTGCTCTAAGAAAAATGTCCTTAAAGAACTGACAGCTGCAGTTCTGCTCCTTTGCCCCTGAGGGCAGTTTCCCAGGGGGTCCCATCTGCTAATTCCTTAAACAACTGGAATTTTGCTCTCCTAAAATTCAGGGTCTTGATATAGGTCTTGATATAAGAGCTTGAAATTGCTCTCACTTTTGGATATACTACTATAAAAAGATGCAGTGGCCTTTCAGGGAAACAGTTGTATTTAAATAGACCAAAATATTGGATGCCTGTAAGTAACTTGTATCATGTACTTCAGACGTGAGAGGCATATAGAGGATATTCCAGAAGTCAGAATATCAAAATTTCAAAAAGAAAGGGAAAAGAAAGAAAGGTACTTCCTTTATAATTGCTTTTTCTTTTGAAAAAGAAATTGTTTGAAGGTCTGAACAAAGAAAATTTGAAGAATTATGAGTTCTAAAAATGCTTGGGGTTTTTTTCCACTTAGTGTGTCAGTTAACAATCTCTCCCCACTTTGACTGTTTTTAAAAAGGTAAGCTTAAGTCTCCATTTTTGCATGTTTTTATTTGGGTTATTTTAGAGTAGCCTGTTAAATATTAAAATTTTATTCTGAAGGGCAAGGAGAACTATTTGAAGAACTAAAACTGACAAAAAAAATCCCATCTATGTTTAAAAATAAATAAATTTTAAACACTTCAATAATGGTACAAAAGTTAGGACTATCTAAGCTATCCTAACCAGTTAAAAACCTGACATTTGAATAAAAGAATAAACAAGAAAATGACTTTTTAAACAATCTTTTGTATTCTACCAATTTCTGGCATTTTGTTTACAAGGACACACAAGAAACACAGATTTAATAAAAGGCCTTGCATGCCAATACATATTTTTTTCTTACAAATATGCTGTCACTGTGGTATTGCTGTACTGCAGTTTCCTCCCCTTTAAAAAAAAAAAAAAATTAACTGGCTATAAGAGAAGTCCTAACTAAAAAATAGGCTTAGTTATATGGATCTCACATTAAAAAATTGTGTTCCTCAACCATAATAGCTATCCAACAAACAAACTGATAGTTGTATTCAAATGAATTGTAACATTCATGCCTCACCTTGCACTTTTATTATAGTAATATCATACTGTGTGTCAGCAGAGAATTACAACAGGATCTTACTACTACATAGAACAGTGGAGAAACTGCAGAGAGAAAAGAAAAGTTGGTGTGGGGGACTGAGGTTAGACACTGAACTATTTAGTGTAAGTCAATGACTTACTGTTAACGTCATGGCAATTTGCTGTTATAGACAAGGAAATAGCTCAGGAAGTTGCTCAGGTAGCCTATATTCATACCAAGCTTATCCCTATTATTGACAGATTTTGGGGTTAAAGTATACTCTAGAAACCAAAACAGTCACCCTTGATGTTAGTGATTTCTTAAAGTTTAATATTAAACTGCATAGGACAGCAAGGAGAAGAGGATGCTAAATTAATTCCCATCCATTTCTGCACCGAGAAAGAAATGGATGAAATCCATGTGTCCTCTCATCTGATGAATATTTTTCCCTGAAAGATGATGAATGGTTTAACTGGGTTTAATGATGCTTTGTAGCTGTGACTTCTTTGGCAGGTTATGTAAGAAATAGTCCAGCATTAACCACCGGACAAAATGAAGCACAATTGTCTTCTTCAGTATCACTGATAATTTAAAAAGATTTATTCAATAACTGCTACTTTGATTAAGAATGTATTTAGTCATGTAGTAAGTGGAAAACTTTCTGCTTTAATGAGCTGTATGATATGGGGAGATACAAATTTGAGCTCATACCTTATAACTGAGCTAAGCCTCACTATGGGAAAGTCATTAAACTTCCTGCAAATTTGGGGAACCTCAGGGGGAAAAAAGCATATTTACCACTGCTTTTCCTATGACACAACATATATTATGAACAGATCTGCATGATAATTAAACTTCTTCTATCTTTCAGATCCTTCTGACTCAGGGCCTAACCATGTCAACATTTCCATTTTAGGATTAAATGAATTCTACTTGTAACATTAATTTTGAGAAACTTAGATATAGATTTGATTCTAGTAGGAACTGATGAAGAACAATCATGCCAATAACTCCAGGCAAGAGCCTCCAGGCCTGTTCTTGTTAAAATTTTTGTTGCTGTGGTTGAGAGGAACTTTCCAAGTCTGATTTTCCCTTGTTAGATGTTAGTAGCTTAGTTGGCAGTTTTGGAAATCAGAAGTCATTTTCCATAATCCACATTCATGTAAGTTCTCATAAGATATGCTGATGTGGAAGGGGTTAGGTTTTCTTTCTTCACACATTTTGGTGTGAACTAACATAAATTAATGTCAGCTTTTATAGCTGGTGTTAGTAAGAGTTTAGAGACAGCAATAATTCAGTCAGGAATGTGAAGGCTGTAGAGTGTGCAAATATGTAACCAACTACTATTTTTTTGTGCTTTGCAGATTCAGAATGTGCTAAAAAATCCTCATTCTTTTCCTGTGGGAAGCCTATACTCTCCGCTCACCCCCATCCTGCATTTTTGTCATTTTCCCCCTCCTTCTGAATGGTTACATAGAAACAAATCAGTATACCAATTTCGACCACAACAACATCTCATTATCTATCAATGACAAACACAAGCTGCAGATATATTAATAGCTCCTGGAAAGTTTTTTGAGTTCTGCTGTAACATGTAAGAGATGTCTCCAATCTGGAGTTCAGTCACATATGACTCCTATTAATCCTTTTAGCAAGTCTATGTAGTATTAGTCTGAGGCCCTACAGGATAAGGAAATCTTTTATGGTTTCTTCATTTTAAAATCAAGAAAAGAAACTGAACATAACTTTTTTGTTTGGAATACAATATTTATCATCTAAACCTGTCATCTTTGAAGCTAATTACAGATTATTCAGTGATTTTTTTTAAATTTCTGACATGAGTATTGTAGGAAAAAACCTTTCCACTAAATTCACTAATGATCATGGTTATTTTTGCCATTTTTCCAGAAAAAATATCTGATGTAAAATATATCACTTGAAGATTATGTATAACCTTCCTGATTTAGTATTTTAACTAGGTCTACAAAATTACTTATGACTTATTTTGCTGACATTCAATCAGGCTTTTAAAATATTATAACAGGTGAGACTGTACCATAGGTAAAAATATCTAGTTTCAGTTTTCCTGGAAACAACAGCAAGTTATGTTTTTCAATTCTCTAATTTCTTTATAAAAGGTTCTTTTAAACAACACCAACAATAATAATAATAATAAACATGCAGAAGGATGGGTGTCATGGTTTAAGCCAAGCTGGCAACAAAGCACCACAAGGCCACTCGCTCACTCCTCAGCCCCTCCCTTCCCTCTCCAGTGGGATGAGGAGGAAGGAGAATGAGAAAGGAGAAAAAAAAAGAAGGTAGAACCTCATGGGTTGAGATAAGGACAGTTTATTGGGACAACACGAGGAGAGAAATTACAATAATAACAATAGTATGAATACAAGAATATACAAAATGAGTGATGTGCAATGCAATTGCTCGCCACCCCAAACCTGATGCTTCACTGCTTCCCCTGCTGCGATACCACCTTGACCCCCCAGCCCACTCCCCAGTTATATACTGAGCATGACATCATGTGGTATGGAATATCCCCTTGGCTAGTTCGGGTCAGCTGTCCTGGCTGTGTCCCCTCCAGCTTCCTCTGAAAATTAACTCTATCCCAGCCAAACCCAGGACAATGGCGCAAAGAAATAACATTTTGTAAAAGTACAGTTTGCATGACTGAGATTCCATCTAAAAGGTTTCCCATTAAGGCTTCTACTGTCATGCACTATAGTTCCTCCTTTGCTTAAAACTAGTTCTAGTAGAATCACTTTTTTACAATTGGAATGTATTTCATTGAGTGTCTTCTATGTAAAAACCTCTTAGTTAATGATCAATCAATTTGCCTAAAACAACACCAAAAATAACAGTGATGTTCCACAGATGATATAAGGGAAGCAGGGAGGTGGCAGTGGCAAAGAAACTCTGGGTTTTAGTGCACTTATCCCAGAATCAATGACAAACTCTTCTTATGAAAAGATGACATGTAATTTTGATCTAAAAGATATTGCATCCCTTTCTACAACTTGCTCTGCTCCACTGGAGGAGCTAAATATCTTTTTTACCTTATCTTTCTACCCTCATATCCTTCAGAGCAAAGAGTTCTGAAGTTCTAGCTGGTGAGTGAGTGCTATTTTAAATATTTATAACATTATTAATTCTATTACCAGGTTTTTACAGATACTAGCAGAATTCAAGATCTAAGGTAACTAAATACATTAGCAAGCAACAGCCCTTTTTCAGAATAGCTTGCACACTACACAAAGCTCATAAAAGATAGAATAAAGGAAATCTTATTACCCTAATATGATTTACAAGGAATAGAATATCAAAGAAATATGGCTTGACAAAGGTCAAATAAAATGGCTGTTGCCAAATCACATAAATCTCCATGAAAACCCAGTGGAAGTCTTATTACTTCATGACAGCTTTAAGTTCCACATAAAAGCATTATACACAAAGTATAAGAATACAATCTTACAGCATCTTATAGAATGAAATTCTAATCCAACCTGTTGGGTTTTGTTTCTATAAATTGGTGATACCAAATGAATAGCATAGGAACTGCTTCTCTGTATAAATGAAAGTAATTGTATAAGAAAATTGTGTTCATATAGGTTTCTAAAGAACGGGGCATGTGCTATCCCATGAACATTTATCAAGGTAGAAATAAATGGGAAAATTTACATCAAAAAACCACCTGCATCTTTTTTTGAAAGCTTATATTTGGAGGGGAAATAGTAGCATACCGAATAAAATAAAACAAGCACCCATATAACAAAAAAAGAAGTTTATAAATATCAATTTTATGGTTATAACCTGTTGATACTACCAAATTAAGCTGAAACAAAGATAACTGTGAATTTAAGGCAACCACCCAAAAGAAAGGATGATGCAAAACATTTTTCATTACACTCAAAAGTTGCAAGTTGCTAATAACAGATACCATTTGCTATTTTCTAGTAAACAGACCAAGAAAATGATCTTGATGTATAATGCCAAGACAAAGTATTCTTGGTAACTCTGTTTGTGAGAGGCATGTGTCCTGGGTTTGTTTGGGATAGAGTTAATTTTCACAGGAAGATGGGAGGGGGCACAGGCAAGACAGCTGACCTGAACTAGCCAAGGGGATATTCCATACCATATGATGTCATGCTTAGTATACAAGTGGGGAGTGGGCTGGGGGGTGCTGTCTCTGTGGGGGAAGTGGTGGAGTGTCAGGTTCCAGGTGATAAGCAGTTGCACTGTGCATCGCTTATTTTGTATATTCTTTTCTTAGTACTATTGTTGTTGTTGTAACTTCTCTTCTTGTGTTGTCCCAGTAAACTGTCCTTATCTCAACCCATGAGGTTCTTTTTTTTTTTTTCTTTCTCCTTTCTGATTCTCCTCCCCATCCCACCAGAAGGGGTGGGGAGGAGTGAGCTAGCGGCCTTGTGGTGCTTTGTTGCTGGCTGGGCTTAAACCACTACAGCATGTTAACTGAAATTTATTTCTAGTTGTCATGGTTTAACCCCAGCTGGCAACTAAGCCCTGCGCAGCCACTAGCTCACTCCCCTCCAGTGGGACAGGGCAGGGAATTGGAAGAGTAAAAGTGAGAAAACTCGTGGGTTGAAATAAAGACAGTTTAACAGGTAAAGCAAAAACTGTACATACAAGCAAAGCAAAACAAAGAATTCATTCACTACTTCCCATTAGCAGGCAGGTGTTTAGCCATCTCCAGGGAAGCAGGGCTCCATCACACCTAACAGTTACTTGGAAAGATGAACACCATAACTCTGAAGGCCCCACCCTTCCTTCTTCTTTCCCCAGCTTTATATGCTGAGCATGACATCACATGGTCTGGAATATCCCTTTGGTCAGTTGGGGTCAGCTGTCCCAGCTGTGTCTCCTCCCAACTTCTTGTGTACCCCCAGCCTACTCGCTGGTGGGGTGGGGTGAGAAGCACAAAAGGCCTTGGCTCTGTATACACACTGCTCAGCGATAAGGAAAACATCTCTGTATTATCAACACTGTTTTCAGCACAAATTCAAAACATAACCCCATACTAGCTACTATTAAGGAAATTAACTCTATCCCAGAGAAAACCAACACACTAGTTTTAAACAGGTTCACACTGGATTTTTTTGACACTTTTTACAACTTCTAATGAGTATTTTAAAAGAATTATAAAGCACCACATGCTCAAAAGAAAAAAAAAAATCACTCTTATGAATTTATTTGCTAGTCCTTAATTTAGATATATTTTCTGTAAGCTCCAGTATTTTTTTCAAGGATAAGTATATTTTAATATGATTTACAGTGAGGTCATATAGTATTAGTTTCCTGTAGAACTTGTAGGAGACAAGCAATACATCTCAAGGACAGAGTTTTTAAAGTATTTTTTAAAAGTTTTAAAATATTTGTAGCTTTATAGTTTTTCAAGCTCATATCTTCTAACTTCATGTAGAAATCACTCTTACT
>NW_010972708.1:123222-123923 GCF_000737465.1 Haliaeetus leucocephalus | reverse complement strand
TGTATATGGATGGGTTAAAAGATGGGATTTTGGTCCATGGATGAACACTGGGGGAGAGGTAGATAGCCAAGGAAAATGCAGTCAGCACAGAAAATGGATGGTTTGTTGCCTGTTGCTTGGAATGCTGACCACAGAGATAAGAGCTGAGCAATACTGGGGGAGGACGGGCAGCAGGCTGTTGCACAGCACAGCTGTGTGCATGATCAGTGCGTGACTGCTGGATGATGACAATATGCCGCATGTACAAAGCCCGCGAACCAATAGACAGGGTGGCTATGGCTCGTGCAGCGTGCCTGGCCAGCGAGCGCATGCGTCATAGGCTCCCTATGTTACAATCGAGGCGTGTTTTGGCACCCGCTGGCCACATGTGCCGAAACCCGTTCCTCTGCAAATGTATAAATACTGGGATTTTTCCAAAGAGCATCGGGCTGGTGTATGGCGAGGCCACCATTGCCTCCGTGGGGACGCCCATGTAAAGCTGGCACCTACCGATTGCTGGGCTGAGCTCGCGGCGCAAGAAGGCTCAAGAATGTACGGATGGTCCATCTTCCTCACAGTCCTCCAGTCGGTATGTTAATTTGCTTTACAAGATACTCTTAGCATAATGCACATCTGTAGTTAATAAATGCTTGCTTTTTCCCCTTATAGTCAGTGTGTGTTGTGTTCGCCTTCTCACGAATCCTCGAAACCACCCTAAAACA
>NW_010972708.1:113493-123212 GCF_000737465.1 Haliaeetus leucocephalus | reverse complement strand
ACTGTCAGTTGTCTAGAAATGAATTTGTCAATACAAAGAAAAGTCAATTACCTATGTCACTTCACAAGACTACCACTAAAATAGCCACCTACTCTTTCTCCCACCCAAGCTCCATTTTTAATTGCATGATCAACAATTGGCTAGTCATCTTTTAAGCTACTTTTCTCTGACCTTTCATAATTACTACTTTGGAATGACTTTCAGTCACTTCTATTAAAGCTGGAGTCAAACCAAATCTTTATAGTAAAAGGTCAAGATATTTTGTTACATAAATCTGTTATGTGACTATGGTTCCTAAGAAAAAGACTTTATTTTGGTTTTGTATGCTGACTGTTCAAAAATAGTAGACAGTCTTACAACTTCTCAGGATGAAGATTTTTAGAATGAAAAGCTACATGTTTAACTGTTAGCTGTTATTATTCTTACTACATGAATATTTACTTTGTGAAAAGATTTCTTTATCTTCAGTTACTTAAATCATCTTTAAGGATGTATTAATCTCATGCCTGAATTATCTTTGATTCAAGTAATTTTTCCAATGACACATCTTTGTGTATTTCCATTTCTGAGATTATGACAGATACTGTTATTTGATAGCATTTTTAGAAAACAAGTGTAAGAATGTCCTGGTCTTGCAGCAGGTTGGCCTTTAGAAAAACTAGTGCTACCAAATACTGATTTATGTTACAAAATAAATTTATAAACTGATATAGAAAGGTTTTTAAGCACTTTCATAATGCTTTGCCTATAGCACCTATTGAAATGCACTGATTGTACTTCACTCCTAGAATACATGTCTAGTCAGTGCTTAAAAAAAATTGTAAGTTTACTTAAGCAACATAGGGTGGGTGAGCAGGGTAGAATCTGCTAAGTGAACAGAAGCATTAACTGTGCCCAAAAATCAAACGGTCCTGTAGCTAAAAAAGAGGCCTCTGACTCCTGCAAATTACAAGTATTCTAGAATGGTGTAACTCACAATACATAATGTGACTGTATCAGCAGACACAGTTTTACCTAAGTATGTGATCATGGTGAATATCAAAGGGACAAAGACAGGCATAGCTGCATGTAGGAGGCATCCAAGTAACAAAAGTTGCCAGACAAGGACAAAGTAAGCACAAGGGACTGACAACAGGCAGAACATCCTCCCAAACACACAGAAGGAAGACTGGCAAGACAAAAGAAAACAAGATAAGAAGTATTAGGAGTAGAGGGGAGTCCTATTTTGGTGAGGGAGGAAATAACATAATACCATCAGACATAAGCAAAGAAAGATGATGGATGAAGAAAAGCCTACTTGGGCTCCAACTTCTCTCATCAACATGCTCTTCAGCAGAGCACCTTGACCACTGTAACTGAGATCCAATGTGGACCACAGTCATCAACACTAACAACATGGCAGCAATTTTGTGGTATTGTAGGCTCACAGCTATTTTGAATGTCATTGTTAAAATAGTAAGTCTTCTATATGTAATGCTGATGATTAATATTATGCAGGTATTGACCATTAAAAAGAAGTCTGCTGTTAATGAAGGAATTTAGTAATGTTTTATTTCACAGTTTAAAATTGGCTTGATTTGTCAGTCTTCTAAACAATCCCATCACAGCAATTGCTAATTCCCTAATACATATACAGAGAATGATATATTCAGTTTCAACAATCCCCAAAAGACAATGTGGATATCCTTCATAACAGAAAGAGTTGAGCTTTCTCCTGCCCATATTTTACTGTCACGGACTTCAATACCATTTATCTAAGGTATGCCAAAATATATGAAGTAAGACTTCAGCTGAGAGCCCTTTGAGATGAATTCATGTCTGAGCTATATTACAGATAGAAAAATGTGTCAAAAAAGAAAAAAACCCCCACACTTAAAAGCAAACCATCTCAAGTAAACTTTTCCTTTTGAGAAAGGTTTAATGTGCTTTTAAAGTGGTCTATTACAGTGATTGCCATTGTCTCTTAGACACAGTATCTCACAGACTATGAAAAAGCAGGTAAATACTTCTCACCCATAAAGACAATTTCCTTCACAAGCACGAATGAAATGAATGCATTAAAATAAGAAATTGTCAAACACTCAGTTTTCTGCTCTATAAACTTAGTCACTCTCAAATAACCAGAAGAAAACCTGTATATCTAACCATTCAATTTTGTTAACCATTGTATTTTAACTACTTACTTTTAAACGAAAAAGCATATTAATTTAGATAGTCTATTTGTTGTGGAATTTCTCCATCATATATATTTATATATATATGTCATACATAACAAAAGCAAACTGTTTAATCTCTTTGGAAATTAAAAACTGGTTTTATTCTGAACACTTTTCCTCTATCATCTGTTGTATTTTCATTTATTATAAATCAGGAATAGAACACTATTTTTTGTTATTTTTGCCTGGATGTTATAAAAATACTGAACTTCTTCAAAAAAAGAACTGAAATAATTACATGGACTTTACAAAGGGAGACAAAATATTAGGTCAAGCATCACATGAACATCGCTCAGCTTAGATCTCTGAAATAGGCTTTAGAATGAATATGTATATAATATACTTATTCTAATAAAGAATTTATAAAAATCATGTGAGATACTGATGCATTTTGTTCTGAAAAGATTGATGCTTTTTACTTTGAAATAGCCACAAGGGGGGAGTTTTCTGTGAACATTAGGAAGAAGAAAAGAAAGGGCAGTTACTACTTAGGTAACATGTTGTTCTTTTGTTTATACCACCACCACCCCAAAGAACAAACTTAACGTTGAAATATGTACTTTATTTCAAATATAAGTGCACTTGATATTGAAATCTTTATGGTCATAATTTTTTATGAACTTAGGGAACAAAAGATAAGTAATCAATGTAAATCACTTAGGTAAGCAACTCTTGACAAGACAATGGAATAGAAGGAACAAATCAACCTAAAACTAGGAACCAGAAACTTTAGTGGACTGATTGCCCAAGAAGCTTGCCTATACCATATGAATCAGTTAAAAACATGCTCTTTAGGTGAACTTAACTAATTATAATATGAAGACAACACCTCTAGAAGTTAGGACACCTGCCTCCACCTGAAGACCCTCCCCCACTGAGCTGGCACAGTAAAATTAAAAGATACTGCACCTTTAAATGAAAACAAGAACACTATACACCAATCAGCTTTAAGATATGGAATTATGGGCACTAGTAAAAGGTTGATAAATAATGAGTATGGTAGTTATGCTAATTTACAATGTAAAAATGTATTATTGTTTTAGTGCTGGGTGTGCTAGCTTTGCAGGGATACCCCCTAGCACCCCTTTCTGTGCAGAACTGGCAATGAAGAGCTAATACCTTGACCCTGTGTGTTATTGGCTTGCACACCAGGTGAATGATCCTGCAAGTTTTGGGACAACACACTCATTACATATCAAAACAAGCACAAAAAATCCTTTGATAAATGTGAATAAAAATCTTTGTGAGGAGTTCCAGTGTTACAAGGCAGTAAGAGCAAATATATGTTCCATCTTCTGCTTATATTTTTCCTTTCTGACTTTCCCCAAAAGAAACATTTCTGGACTTCACTGTATGCACTTCAGGTATTCTCTAGGAAGTTTTAATTTAAAGGTTTGTAAAGCAGTGAGGGACTGAAATCTTTCTTTCAAACTCTGGAGAATTACTACATGATGCTCTGCCTGGAGGGAAATTTTTCACATGACAACTTTTCTGGTGAAATGTACAGAGTTAAGGAAAAAAAAAAGAAAGAAAAGAAAAAAAGTCAGAAAAAAGTGAAGAATTTGTATTCTCTATCTTTTCCCCATCTTGCTTCTCCTATCCTTTTCGATTCTTCCTAAAATTCTGGTTCTTTCTTTTCTTTTTACCAAGACTTTGATCCACTAGATTGAAAATAAAACAGAAGAATATTAGGATGAAATTTGATATAAATATCATATTGTCTATTATTGAAAATACCTAAATATGTACTATTTTTTTCTAAAATTTATCAATGCTTCTGAAAAAAATAGGATTTAAACCATTATTTCAGAACATTCTATTTTTTAACTGAAGACCACTTATTGATTGTTCTTGAAAAAATCCTAATAAGTGGAAGAAAGATTTCTGCAGTTGCATATTTTTCTATTAGATACTTTCTAAAACAGATGTAATAACTAATTTGTGTTTAATTTAATAATGGAAGATCTAAAGATGGGTAATTTACCCAAAGTCAGTGCTTATCCAGGGTTCTTGGTAGACATGAACAAACAAATTTTCACTAAATGATTTACTTTTATCTCCTTGCTTCTGTATATAGAATATATTTAAGACTTTTTTTTACTACTCACAAAATTTTGTTATTCAGATATAATCTCCAGTTTTCAAAATGCTAAAGATTTACATTTTGCTCCAGGAGAACAATATGTTCAAAGTAGACTTTTCTAAGAAATTCTGTCAAAGTGAACTCTCTAGTTATGAGTGACCACACACATCAGGCAGCATAGGCATGTAGTAATTGTGAATCACGACATCTTTGGGAAAACAGAATTAAGGAACAGGGGGCATTTCAAGGGAAGATGAGAATTTTAAGACCTTTTGTTTGAGTGCAACATTGGTCTTAAAGGAGCCATCATTAAGGATTTTATGTTATTTTCTAGTGTGCAACTATGCATTTCTTTTTTTTCCTCTTCTAGTTAGTGAATATAAGAATCAGATCTTAACCAAACATATGAGCATCATTACTCTCAGTGATTCCAGTAAGGATCTTAAAGAATATTTATATTCAATCATCTTAAAAAAATGTTCTGCATTTTTAAGTTCAACAAAATCCCCCAAATCCCCAAAGGTGATTACATCTGGAACTGTGAGTGTTAATATCATTGTAACTGGACTAACAATAATTCCTTGCTTACACTGTTAAGACTTTAATTTCATTAATACTAGATCTCTTGCTTTTCACATAGGATGTGTTCCATTTTTGCCTATAACAAGGTTTTGTGTGTTACAAAATAGAGACAATTGCAGTGACCTACCCTGTAACATGAGTACAACAAGTAACAGAGAATATATTAAAGGAAGGAAGATCCTGAAACATATTAGACTCAAAAAGTCTAGGATTACAGGGAGAATATATTTCCAAATAGAATTTTTATCTGTATTCTACATATGGAAATCCTGACTGGATAGAAGTCAGTGGCGAAATTCATGGACTTCAATATGGCCAGAACTGCAACAGTAATAGAGCTTGATGCTGATTACTCAAATCTGTGTGAGCTTTTTGGTGACTTTAGTTGCAGTAAGTTAAGTCTATACTACAGTGCCTCTGACTGAATTGATTTCAGAAAGGAAAAGCTAGGAAAAAATATTCTCAATGTCTCATTGGACATGTTAATACAGAAACTGAATCTAAGCTAGCAGATGCTAGGAATGACTATTAGACTACTTCCATCACAGTGTTCTAATTTAATACAACAGATCATATTTCCACTCCTAGACCATTAATTAATTAGGGTAATTTATTATAATTGATGTTATAAATGTTCTACTGCAATATGTATAACACGGAACATTCATTATTACTTAAACAGTGTTATATGTTGGTTTTGAATGTATTTATAGGCAAATAAAACATATGAAAAGTGTAAGTAGATTACACTAAATGAACTGGCTTTTTTGTAATGTAGTTTGAGAGATGGGTAAAGAATGTAAAGTTGCTGATCTTTTAATAAAAATTTAGAAGTATGAACAAAAAGTAAAATTAAATTGTATAACATGTTAAAAGCATGCACTGTACACATATGATATTGTGTGTTATACATTTATACCACTTACTCTGATTTATGTGCTATCAGCTTTATGTTATTAGATCAACAAATCATAGAATGGTTTGGGTTGGAAAAGACCTTTAAAGATCATCTAGTCCAAGCCCTGCTGTGGGCAAGGACATCTTCTACTAGATCAAGTTGCTCAAAGCCCCATTCAACCTGACTTTGAACACTTCCAATGATGGGGCATCCACAACTTCCCTCAGCAACCTATTCCAAAGTCTCACCATCCTCATCACAAAAAATGTCTTCCTTATATCCAACCTAAGTCTATCCTCTTTCCACTTAAAACTGTTGCCCGTTGTCCTGTCACTGCAAGCATTGGTAAAAAAGTCTCTCTCCATCTTTCCTATATTACTTTTTAATATATTGAAAGGCCACAATAAGGTATCCCTGGAGTCTTCTCTTCTCCAGGCTGAAAAAAACCAACTCTCTCAGCCTTTCTTCACAGGAGAGGTGTTTCAGCCCTCTGATCATTTCTATGGCCCTCCTCTGGAACCACTCTAAAAGGTCCATGCTTTTCTTACCCTGTGGACCCCAGAACTGGCTGCAGTGCTCCAGGTGGGGTCTCAAGAGAGTGGCGTAAAGGGGGTCAATCACCTCCCTTGAGCTGCTGGCCACAATTCTTTTGGTGCAGCTCAGGATATGGTTGGCTTTCTGAGCCGCAAGTGGACAGTGCTGGCTCACGTCCAGTTTTTCATCCACCAGATAATTGCACTTACATGATATCTAGGCAGTCCCACACATTTGTGCATATACATGTTTAGATCTCACAACCCAAAAAATCATATTCTTAATTCCTGTTAGTCATTGTAGTCCAGAGGCAAAGACAACTCTGCTGATTTACACCTGCTGAATATCAGACAAGTAATTTTTAAATATATTATAAAGGAGATAGATTGAAACACACAAGGTGAAATGGAAATAGCTGGTTAAAGGAAAAGCAATGTTTAGCTGGGAACAGGATCCATTTCTAATTTTTAGGGATTTACTGTTTTCAATACATCTCCACTGTTTTAAAGGAAAAATAAATTATTCCCAACCTAATCCCCTGCAACATTGTGTGCTTGTTCTATGCCTTACCCTGCTTTTCAGTAAGTATATAGTTTTTCTACTTTATTTATTTGTGGTATGATACAATCCGGAGACTCAATCAGAAGCCAAAATACTATGCTACTCCTATGTGTTCTTTTAACAGGGTAAGAACCCAGCTGCAAAATACATTTGTAGCTACTGATGAACTACAGTCTGATATAATTCTTGTCTGCCTGGCTGGTACAAAATGTTTTTATTTATATTATGTTCTTTGCATAATTACCACACCTGTTTATACAGGCAGAAAATGTAATGGGAAGAAGGAAAACAAGCAAAGTGGAAAAAAATCCTCTCTTTGAAAAATTCCACATGAAAGATGAGTTAGTTCATTTTACGCAGTCAAAAAATATTTGACTGGGGAAAAAAGTGGAGATATATTTTCTTAATCAGACTTTGATACTACAGTAGTTGGAACTTTAAAACTTTAAACCCCGTTGTATATTGCTCAAAGATTCAAATCTTTTTTCCCATGTAGCTTGGGTTGGGGTATACTTCCTACATACTGAAGGTTATGTGCTGTGCTATAGATTGGTTTTCCTCTAGGGATTTTTCCAGTACATTATTATCCCATCATTCATCAGCTGCTGCTGCAAAAAAAAGAGAGTTAAAGTATTCTAATGTCTGCCCTCACCATGATCTGATTCCTACTCCTCTATACACTCAAATCCATGCTGCTTATGGCCAAATATCTTCTTCAACTAGTCTTAACTTTTGGAACTGGACATAATTTTTTTGAATGAGTTACAATCAAGGTTTGGGTGTTTCCAATCACCAATTTCCATGGAAAATGTATAGTCACAATTATTTATTTTAAACTACTAAATTTGCATTACTTGTCTTCTTGAGATTGTTAGGACTACTTTTTCAGTATATTGTTTGTGATGGTGTGGGTACAATGGCCCTGAAAATATTTGTTTAATGTACAATACTAATCCAAGACACTTCAGTCTCCTGGAGCTTGAGTATACAAGATAAAATTATTGAACTCCCTGTCATGCTGCTTAAGACTCAGGAATGGAAAGTCATCTCTCAGTCAGCTGTCATGGCTTTTGCTAAAAATAAGGTCCCAAAGAAAAAAGGGAGTCTGTTTATTGCTAATTATATGCAAGTAGCCAGACATGCTTCTGGAAAGTAGTATAGTGCTGCTTTCATCAACAAAACAATGAGTTTTGTCTCATAAATTGCTGCCAACACTTGGAATGGGTGCTGAGATTATCATCTTACTTTACAAACATATCATTAGCATTGGTGCTCAGAGGCTTTGAAGAAAGCTAAGACAACAAAACAGAAGGGAAGGAATATCTATGTAGACATGCAGTAAAATCTGAGGCCGAAATCCATCCTGCTTAATTGGAGATCATTAGCAACCTAGACACATGGATTCAAAATACAAGGAGCAGCTTAGCTATGAGCCACCTACATGTCACTCTTTAGATGTGTAGATGCCATGTCAAAGCTGTATCAGGGCATCAGCAGCATCGTACAGGAATTTTTGGGTAGCCCAAATCTCCAGTGTTGACCAGAGGCAAGGCTGTATATTTTGAAGTAATGCTGAAGTGAACCCTGTGAGGACACTTAGAAAGTGTTACTTCTTTCTGATGTTTCGTGCCTTAAGGTGTGTCCCCCTTTGACATTCCAAGACATGAAGGACCTTATATATCTCTTGACCGTATGAAGACTCATCTCTGATAGGATCAGGAGTACCTTCCACCTCTCACTTACATAGACAATGAAGGTGAATAAAAACCTACAGCACCCAACAGAAACATTGTTAACCCCTGGTGATTCCTCCTGGCTCTACTGGGAGCACAAAGCCACTTTATGCTTACTGAAAACACTGTAGGGAGGTGATTCTGGGTAGGTGTTCCTTGCCATGCATAGGCACAGTGGAGGGTTGAAACATTTAATGAACTGAATCCAGTGGAGCATAGCCACAAGGGCAGCTCTCTTGTTCAATGTTTAGGTATTCACCAGACAAGGTTAACTACCCCCTTGTTCTAAGCATGAGCTGAAGTGATAAAAAGCTTGTCTGTACATGCAAAGAATAAGAGACGGACAACCCAAGTAGTATCCTGCCCCTGCTATTCCCATCACAGGAGACTTACCAGCCTATCAAAGGCCCACCTTCACAGTCCCAGAGGAGCAGAGAAGCAGAACAGTAGGCTGAGAACAGTGCTTAGAGGGACAGACATAGTGTCCACCTGGAGCAGGACCTCACATTGGGGACCCATGTGGTGCCAGCAACTGGAGTGAGTGCAAGTGTGCGATGGCCAGCAAACATTGGACTGGACCAGCCAGTGAAAGCCAGGGTGCACATGTGTATTTGTGAGACCACAGTAGCAGGTCCTGTTCAACTCTCTGTGTGTGTGTGAGCATGTGTCAGCTACAGGGCAGACAGGCTGACACTCAGCTGCTGGAGGCACCCACATTGTACGTGGGTATTTATGGAAGTTCTTACTGGCAGACCCAAACCCACGCCACTGAGCCAAGGCAGCAGGGGCTGTTGGCGCTGTCTGCACCAACATGCAATGTGTTACCGCATACTCACTATGGGATGCACAAGCAAAGTACGTATTGGCTTGACAACAGAAATGCTGTAGTAGACAAAGAGATGACTGGTGTCTATAAGTATGAGAACATGAACTACAAACTATCTAGTTTTAATTTGAAGAAATTGATGGCTTTGAAATAGTTTCAGTCTTCTGTCCTCATTACAGGGTTGTGGGGTGAGTACAGCTGGCAATATTCATTAGTTATTACAAAAACACAGCCTGACAATAAGAAACTTCTTTGAGATCCTGATCCTACAGTAGCTGTTTTATAG
>NW_010972708.1:106849-113483 GCF_000737465.1 Haliaeetus leucocephalus | reverse complement strand
AGAATATGTGATAGATTAATACATCTTTGCTTTAGTCCATGTTTATACCTTTTATGCAATTTTAACTTGGTACGTCCAAATCAATGTGAGGAGCCTATCACTTGTACATACATGGACATACCTATGATAATTCTCAAACAGTCTATGTACACTTAATTCTTTTCATCTATCTCTAAATCATAGGCATGTGCAAAACAAGTATGAGCTGAAATGAGACTTCAGAGATGTATATACCCTTACATGCAGGTTGCTTTAAGGATCTTTATACTAACAGGTATTTTCCAGAGTAATTTACATTTGCTAATAAGATAAGGAGATAAACACTGCAGAATGAATCTGATTAGAGTCTCTGGCACTATGAATAAGCCCTGGGGGATAACTCCTATAAAAGAAAGCTGAACATATGCACATTCCTGTTTGCACATAGTCCCTCAGATGATTATGTATTTCTTGTAATGCATACTTAAATTGTCAAATCCTCTCATCACTGCTAATCAAAGCTCCTCTAATAATATTTCTCTAGTCTCTTTGAGTTTCTTTCCTCTTCTTCCCCCCTGCTCTCTGAGTCTAGGTTTGCTTAAAAAGTATTTATTTTGCAGTGAGGTGAGAAGTATACCTATTCTTGAAAAAATTACAACCATTTCTGTCAAATAGCTGGGAGGACTTAATAGCTAAGAGTATTCTCATGAATTGGCATTGAGAAAGGACAAAATAAGATCAAGAAATAAAATCATTCAGTGCTTGGAAATCTGATTATCAGTTATTGTACATAGGTGATCATTTGTACAATAAGTACAGAACTATTCAAAATTTGAAAAAATCCTATAGTTTTATTTGCTTAGTTGCTAAAGGGAATTTTAGGAGCATTCACGTATCATTACAAATAAATAATAATGTACAATCTATTTCAGATGCATTCTTTACTGCAGTCAACACTATGACAAACTAGTATGTGTTCTATTCTGTGATGAATTCTACATTTGTTTTTTTTCTTCTTTGGGAAAGTTTTTTTTTTTGGTAGTGTTAGATTCTGGAATTAATCTTTTGAATGAATTCTTGAATGGTTTTAAGGACTATAGTAAACCTGTCTTGTAATGCAAAATGCATTGAGGTTTTTCTGGTATAAGCACGTAGTTGTCTACAAGCAATGAAGCACGCAGACTCATGCCAAAACTCCAAAGCAAAGGGGAGAGAAAGATGCAGCAAAAGTTAGCTGTGTCACTTACTATACTACCAAAAATGTACTCTAATATCATGGTGAAAGTGAGAGTAAGAACCAGTGTCGATTGATGAGAATAAAATTATTCTCCATTGCATATTCATGAACTCACACATACCTGCACTAACTTGTGGGAATAAACAGTACATTTCCTGCACAGTGCTGAGTGTCCTCTAGTCCCATTGTACTGCTGGCTAATGTGTGATAGTTAAACGTATCTGTTTATGTTGTAGTTCTATCTTAAGTAGTCACAAAAAAGTGGATTAATTGTGTGTTTTCCATGGAAGTTTTGCCTTTAGGAGCAGAATAAAACCTAAATATATTCTTGTATGTGGTTTGCTTCGTTTCTCTCTGGCAATTAGTGTTTTATTGTTTGTTGATATTACCAGTAGTTTCAAATTAGTGTAAAGTTTAATAATAAGGAACTTTTTTCTAGCCAGAAAGCAATTTATGAGTCTAACATTCAAATGATTCATAGAGTTAAATTATGACTCATATTTTAGGGTGATTAGTGGTTCTTTTTCTGGAGTTTTATGTAAATCATATTGCTTTGAACTGTTCTATTGTTTATAGTAAAATAACGATGTGTGTCATAAGTAAAAATTTAATCTTTTGTATACATGCACACTGATTCATCAAGGTGCTTAGCCTATGCTTTTTATGAGACTACTTAACACAGTTGAAATTGGGCAATTATTTAAGAATTTAATTTAAAAAAAAAGCAACCTACACATTTACACCAACAAAAATGTAATGATGCTACTGTGAGACAAAACCAAGGTCGGCATATGTGTGGGTGCTTGCACAGCCCACACTTGGCAAATGCCTTACATACCACCACCTAGTAAGATAAATGACAGTCAACAGCGGGGGTGGCGGACGAGTGTGGGGGAAGAGGGATGGTAGGAGAGAGAAATACACAATACAATCTGGAGGGCTTTTGCCAAGAAACGGTCATGCTGAAGAGGAAAATGACCACCATGAGCTGAGCTGAGCAGTAACTGAGGAATTGCATGAAGGGTTTTGAAAGAAAAGTTGCCAGCATGAATGACAGAAGCAAGAATTTTTGTAACTGGTAGGTATAGGTGTTGGAGTGGAAATAGCAGGAATAGCAATCTGTTTTGACACTGCCAGATGACTCCCCACCAGCATTGCTACCCCTGTCCAAGCCAGGCAGAGCATCATCCTCACTGGATGCCATGAGCACCCAGCTCATGGGATGACAGCACAAGGGCAGCAAGTAGGGAAGCACCTCAGGTGTGCAGCTGTGAATTCTGGAAGGATTTGTCACTGGCCTGTGGGTCAGCAGGGTGTGGCGAGGAGCACACAGAAGCTGGAGCACCCACATCTGCCACAGAACGTACGCAACCCACAGTATCAGGAGAAGGGACGTTTGCTGGTAGCACACACTAGTGGCATGTGAAGGGGGGGATGTGTGTGGAGGGCTAGGTGAGTGTTTGAGAGATTTGGAGTTAGTTATGGAAGGACGTTTATAAATGTTTAGGTGTTTATTAAGTTTTGGTAACTTTCTGGTATTATGGTTCATCTGGTGCATTGCTGATACTGATCCTGAATGTTCACTGATTGCTGTTTAATGATGTGTTTTAAACAAATCACTGAACTACTTGTATGCTGATTTGGTTCAAGCTGTGTGCATTGAGTAGTTTTTCCTCATGACAACACACAGTAGATGTTGTGATGTTCTGTTTCAACTGTAGAATAGTGTAATTGAAATATGAGCTCTCATTTCTCAGAATTGAAGGGAGAGCTACCTAGAATAATACATATGCATTCATGGCAATTGGATGTGATTTGGTGTTTAAATAATATGCTATATTGAGTGAAATTATAAATAGATTGTAATGTAGAGGTTTTACAGTTTATGTTCTCTAGAGTTGAGAGAAGGAGGACAGGAGTGAGGGAAAGAATACAAGAGTACATGATAAAATAAAAGTAAACCTAACTAGATTTGCAGAAACACTTTGTTGTTAGTTAACCAGTGTGTCTACATGTTCTTTTCAGAATGCATGACTTTATATAATTGCTGTAATAAATAAAACTCTGTAGATAATCCTTAAATCACTACCTTCACATTTTCAAGAAAATAACAGAACTACAAAAATTAATTCTGACTGAATTACCAAAACTAGCTGTTTACTTAATTTTCTAAGCTACTAACTTTTAGATGGACAAATACAATGCTTGAAGAGATTTTCCATTTCCCTTCAGCATATATTTCTATTTAGTTTCACAATAAAAGGGATGGCTTCTACATTGGAAGACATAGACCTTAACCTTGGAGTATAAACTGCTACTTTTATAATTAAAATAGGGATATTTAAAGAGAAAGTTCCTTTGTGAAATTCTGAAAATTTGTGTCCAGATCTTGCCTGTCCTAAAGATTTCTTCTGTGAGACTGGATTGGTCATTCAGTCACTTCATCTCAGTTTCTCAGCTGGAAATATAATACACCTGTTTTAGATACTTCCATCCAATTTTCTTCTCTGCCTACTTATGGATTCATTTATTATTATTATTATTATTGATCACAGTAAATTCAACAGCTCATGAACATAACTCAGCCTTCCAATAACCAAGGTCAGTGGTTTTGCTACTGGGATCCACAGGCAGCCTTGGGACCTCAGCACACTTTGAAATGCCAAAACATATAATAAAACAACATTTCAGTAATCTACCATGTTCTTGCAATAAATAGTTTTCTCTGTATGGTGTTTGGAATTACTGTCTCTTACTGTGTCCACTTACAATCAAAATGGAAGTTCATTTTTTTGCTGGAGTTTGTTGACATTAAAAAAAAGAAAAAAGCTTGCTTTAAGATTTGAAAGAAACATTTTTTAATATACCCTAGTTACAACAATATGAGTAGTTTAATACCTTAAATGCAGAGCAGAACTCTAAATTGCAAGAGATGGCACTGCATATTCTCATTGGGTAGGAGTACAACTTCTTTGTACAGAGTTCTTAAACAAGTTAAAAAACTACCACTAAACAAAAAAGGTTCAGAGTAAGTAAGGGGATACATTATAAACCATTTTAACCACACTATTCACTGCTACAAATATAATAAAGCCTAATTTTACATCCCACTGTTTCTAGATACTATTCTTACAATCCCAACATGGTGATCACCATCTAATTAAAGAGGTATTGATAACTTTTTCTCAAAAGCTCATGTGAAGAGCACATGGGCTCCTTGTTATATCTCTGTTCCCTTCTGATTTCTTATTTTCCAATAAGTTAAACAAAATTCTCCTTCACCTATAATTTGTTAACATACAAGTATTCTTTCTCTGTTCTAGAATTAGATTTAAATTGTTTTGGTAATTTGACTTCAATCCCTGAAGTTAGAAGCAGTATCAGAGTGTCCATGCAATCAGTCATGTAACTTTCTTTCTTTAGTAGTAGAAGGGAACTAGGTTTTTTATTTGTTTGCTTGTTTGGTTTTTTTTACAATGCTGTAACAGTTTTAGCTTCCTAGCCAATCTCTGTTTTTTCCAAAAATATCCTCTTGAAATTTGTGTGGAATCTGAACAATAAAGACTCTCTTCTGTACTCTTTCATTATAACTAACATGCAGTTACACTTGAAACAGACTTCTTTTACACACCACACAAAGTGGATGCATTTCCTTCTGTGTGTTCTGGTGACGTGCGGAAAACAGACTCCACAATCGGTGAGATTGTAAAGTAGGTATGTTCATTCAGCGCTGGGCAGCACGGGGGGTAGTCCCACCAAAGTCGTGCACACCTGATTTGGCAGTTGACTTTAAATTTATACAGTCAAGTGTTACATATACATAGAGTTTCGCAATATGCCTATACATAGGCATTACCTATCCCCGCTTCATATTAAAATTATCTCTAGGAAGTCATTTCCATAGTCTCCTCTCAGCTGCGCTTGCGCAGTGCCTCCTTATGGTGGTCGTCTGGTGGTCGTGAAGATGAAGGCTGTATGTCTGCTTCACGGTGAACTCTTAACCTTCTGTCCCTGTGCAGACTCAGTTGTCCCTTGGCATTTGTCCAAATCACAAGGTCGGTCTTGGCTGGTTCTTGGAGCCACTGCTGCTTGTTATCAGGGACTATCTCCTGTCCCAGCCAGCCTCAACAATGCAAGCGTTAAACATCACTTCTCATCCCCTTGGGCCATGTCTACCTCTATTGAAACTTCTTTAACTTCATTATAAGCTAGATAATTATTAAACAATTCCTATCTACATTCATATATCTGCTATATCTACTAAGGTTCCTTTGGTTCCCGGTCTCACTGGAGTTCCCAAATCCCCTCTGAAGGGGGTGTGCCAGTTTAGCATGCATTTCAGAAGTCAGCATAAATGAATCACCATTGATTCCAAACAATGTTCCAGACCCTCCTCAATATCACAGACTTAACAGAAGATCCTGAGATGCTGTCACAGCCGGCTGAAAGGCACTAAGTCTGCTGTGCACTGGTGCAAGGCGCCATGGCTATTGTTCATTATGATCCTAGTAAGAAAGGCACTCAGGTTCTATAAGGTATTGATTAAAATACCATTTGTTGGAGCTAACACTAGAAGAAGAGGATGGATAATCCTATGCTTTTTCCAGTGATGGGAACCCCAAGTTGGCAACATCAGGTGGACTTCTAATCAGAAAACAGCATTCAGTGTAAAGCCCATCTGTGGGAAAGTTGCTCAACCTTTTGGTCTTTTAAGCGATTATAATATTTTTTTAGTGAAAACAATTCTAATCATCATTTCTACTATCAAACAAATGGATGTTCATATGAGAGTGTGCTTCTTCACTTTAAGATGTGGACAAGGACATGCAGGCATTGTAATCATCGGGATTATATGGAGGCTGCTTATAGGGTCTGGTGTTAGGATCAGCCTGCTAAGTTTGTCCTGTAGCCTGGTGGTGTGCACACAGAGCACACTCCTGAAGACCAAGCTATATGTGCAGCACAGCACAAGCCTGCAGCTACTCAGGTTAACTGTTTTGTGGATCACTAACTTCTCAATGGACAATGGTCTTTTGCTTAGCATGACTACAAAATTGTCCTCTAGTTTAGCATCTTACACATGTTCTGTCTTGCTTGTCAGAATTAGGGGTTATACGAGGTATAGTATTCTGTTTTGCAATAAAAGCTATTTATTTGGTGCTGAAAGTCTTTGGGACAAAGTAATTTTGTAAAGTACTGTAATGACTTAATTTTTATACAGTAGGAACAATACCTACTGTTTTACATATGGTTGCGTTATGGATGCACAACTAACCAAATCCAACAGGTGTTAAAATTCAGATTTATTCTTCAGCAAAAGTTAGTCAGAAGTCTGGTACATTTTATGAAACCACAGCCTCGATGATGTAAAGAGAATTAATACTACACAGCTGACTTAAGAATCCCCAAGATTTAAAG
>NW_010972708.1:106009-106473 GCF_000737465.1 Haliaeetus leucocephalus | reverse complement strand
TCATGATTCGACTGGTTTCCTTGAAGTGGTGGTGCAGTCACCTCTTGCCTCCAAAGTTAAAAGGGGGTGCAGTTTGGTGAATTTGACGGTCATTGTGGGCCATCATTCCATTCTGGTCTAGAATTAAAGTGGAATATCGAACACAGGAATATCCAGTGTATTGACCGTTTTAAGGGAGTAGTAACTTAACTGTTAGTACAGGCTTCACTACCAAGCGTTTGATAGAACTTATTGCAATATAGATTACAGTAATCATAACTACAAGCATTATTAAAGATTAGAGAAGGCTGGTCGCCCACCCCATGAAAGAAAATCCGAACACATCAGAACTTTTCCCAGCCAGTTGGTCCCTGGTGCAGAAGCAATTGCCTTTGAGTCTCTTGCCGTATTCTCTCATTGATTCAGTCTTGAAGCCACATTGACACATTTGGGGTGAACACAGCAGTTGTCCATTGGTGTGTTCA
>NW_010972708.1:105696-105927 GCF_000737465.1 Haliaeetus leucocephalus | reverse complement strand
TAACTGATTGTTCAAGAGTCCCCAAACTGTCACATGTAACGTTGACTAAGGTTGATAGTTGTAAACTCAGTTCTAGAATGCTCTATCGATGTTCCTTGGGTACCATACATAGTCACCCCCATGGCATTTCAGGGCATAGTGTAGTACCGTTCCAACTCCACCCCGTGATCCCATGGGTTAGTTGGAGGATATAGTCACGTCTGGTGTTTCATACTGAACTAGCATTTACTG
>NW_010972708.1:104147-105633 GCF_000737465.1 Haliaeetus leucocephalus | reverse complement strand
AACTATAATTGTTGCATTGTTCCCATGTGAGCTCAAGGACTCACGATATATTGATATCCATCATTTTTGCCGTGACATTATCATCCAGATCTTCACCATCCACACCTGCCACCATCATCACTGCCAGCAGAAGCACTGGAATGGCTCGTTTCTTCATTGTCCTAAAAGAAAGCACAAACTAGGCCTCGGTCTCAAAACCGGGTCACCGGGTTAGAAGTCTGGGATTATCCACCGGGCACTGATGTGGCGAGTCTTTCCACTCCCATGAGATGGTCTCAGAGGACCAATGTAATCAACCTGCCATGTGCTCCAAAGAGCCTTGCCTTGTCTGATATGCTGGGCCGGGGCTCGATTTGGGTGATTAGCCTTAAGCCTTATTCAGCATTGCGGGCAAGCTGTAAGAATTGCTTCACAGGTTTTTATAGACACTGGCCAACCCCGAGATCGGCATTCATAATAGAGATATGCTTTCCCTGAGTGGCCTCACTTGATATGGTACCATTCAGCTAGTCTATCCCAATCTTCCTTCTCACTGGTGACCATCCTGATTTGGGCCAGGTGGTCCACCTGCTGATTCCATCTCGCGGCTGGGCTTCCATCCCAAGCATGTCCCTTCACCCATCCCACCTTTAAAGGTCGGGATCTCCCTCTTGCCAGGAGACGTTGCCAGTCCTCTGTCCTCCACACTTTCGCATGACCTACTTCCCACTTACTAGATTCCCACTGACATATCCACTCTGTAGCACCCTTAAAGGTTGCGTAAGAGTCAGTACAGACGATGGTAGCACCATTCTCTATGGCCAGTAATAAAGCCCGTAGTTCTCCTACTTGTGCACTACCTTCAGCCTCTTCCTCAACTGTCTTCCCAGTACCAATTTCCAATACCACTGCTTTATATTGCCATTTTGATCCCACTCGACAGGCAGATGCATCTGCGAACTACACGCCCTGCACACCCAAGCCTGCCACAAATTCGGGTGCCTCCTCAATCGGAGAAGGTTTATACGGTTGACCCAGCAAGGCTGGGTCAGGGTTTACAGGTTGCTGTAGTTTGAAAATCTTAGTCGGACCCTCCTTTAGTGGGAGCAATTGGCTTACCCCTCCTAGGTATGCATACCATTTCCTAACTGTGGCCTTTTGGGCTACTCCCTCCAGAGGAGGTGACCCATTGAGGATTGAATTTAAGAGAGGGAAAGGACCCTGTACTATAACATCCTGTGAGGTACGCAGCTTTTCAGCCTCTTTAACTGCTCTAGTGAGGGACAGAATCCCTTCTCCCAATCTGAATATCGTCGCTCAGTCTCTTTAAATGCAGTGGAAGAGAATAATAACGGCCTAGCTGGTCCCTGTGGCCCCTTTTGAAACACGCCACAGTATGAGGCATGTTCAGCGAATCCCCATTCCACCCTTAACGGATCTCGTGGGTGCAATGGGCCTAGTCTCTGATAAGCCTTAAGCTCATTTTTCAGTGTGTTAAGGGCTTCTG
>NW_010972708.1:103412-103683 GCF_000737465.1 Haliaeetus leucocephalus | reverse complement strand
CTCCCACCATGCGGACCCGTGTGCCTTTCTATTTTAATAAGGGATCGCACGTCCCTCTCCATTTCCACCTTCAGATAATCTATTTCCCCTTGCCTTTTAGCAGAATCACTCTTTTGGTTTTGGGCTTGAATCAAGCAGGCGCCCAGGAGGGCACACACGCTGCCTTTGCCGTCTCAACTACTTCCGCGGCATAGCTCTACTCTCTCCATGACCGCTGCTGGGTCGGACCACTTCTCCTTCGCCCATTGCAGACCTGGGGGAGAAGGGCTGC
>NW_010972708.1:101069-103153 GCF_000737465.1 Haliaeetus leucocephalus | reverse complement strand
AAGCTGAGGGCTCTCTCCCTCGAGGAGTTACCTCGGGTGGTGACCCCATCCCCAACTGCAGACCCGCTGCTCTGAGGAGGACTGCCCACATGTCCTCCGGTGGGACCCCGTTTATACCCCTGCCGAATCTGACCTGTGGTCAGTTAATCCCTATTGGCCAAGAGGGTCACCTCAGTGTACCTGGCACGTCTCTATTGGCCAGTTCAAATGTCAACCTGTGGCCTCCAGGGTTTCCTTCCCCTTCTCCCTGCATGCAGAAGTTTCATTTCCTGCTGGCAGGATGGGGGGATGTGGGGGGGAAAGTGTACTGCCGCAGGTTGTCATACGCGTATTTTGTGTATAAAATAGGGCATAGCCTTGCTGTGTATAAAATAGGGCATAGCCAACTACCCATTGACGGGTCAGAGAAGCGGAGAAACTTCAAAGGATCATTGTTGTTGTTTGACTGCAGATTGGCTCCTATTGATGGCAATTGAGTACTGACCATCATTTGTTACAGAAAAGCAGACTACACAGTCACTTAGCTGGTTTCCTATGCTTTTCCTGCCTCTATATATAGCATACATAGCATACATTTGCACAAACCATCCTAATAAAAATCTAGTTTTGTGTTATTCTTACATATTTCCAAACACTATGATTATTGCTCAAAAGAATGTTCTCTTTGTCTCTATAACACATTTCTCCACATTGTACAATCTGTGTGCTCTCTGGCGCTCCAGTTCTTTAGTAAGCATCTTTTTTTTTTTTTTTCCTGAATGGCAGCGTGCCAGGAGGTAATCTCTTTCTATTAGTGCCTCTATCTTGTAGATCACTGTGTTCAAGTACTTGATCTTCTGTCAACACATGTCCCTCTTGCATAGCATTGTTTAGCACTTGATCTTTGCACATTTAGGTAGCTCTCACCTAGGTAGGTGTTTGCTATTGTTTTACTTGACTGTCTCTTTTCTGTCCTTCAGCCACAGTCCAATTCACCTCTTCTTTCATTACTCTCACTCCTTTCTAGGTGACTTTATATGACTTTGATCTCTGTTCTTTTGCCATTAGTGTGTTTTTATTTCTGGTGTCTATATTCCACTATTCCTTTCTGCATTATCATATCTTTCTCTGCTGGCAACTTTTAAAGTATACTGGCACATAAGTTAATAAGAGATTCTGAGGTGATGCAATGGACAGACAAATGCCTTTATTTCACAAAGCTTTGTAAATAATTGAGATCAAGGCATACAACTGTCTTCTATTCTTACTCTCCAGCTCCCTGCTACTGGGCTTTAAATGTGCAAAAACTTCAGCTACTCTGACAATACCTTTATAGCTGACCTGGAAAGAAGTCATGAATCAAAGGAATTAGATTCCATCCCTAATGGCAAAAACAGCAGTAAACAAAATCCACTCATTGACCATTTTACCTTCAATTTCATACTTTAGAAAAACATTCCAAATGAAGTAATTTGAATGGTAGTGGTACCATATATAACAGAATTCATATCATTAGATTAAAATGAATCTACTTGCTTTACTGCCTTTGCTTGCCAAAATACTCTAGAATCTTAAAGTTGCCATCATTAACATTTTATTCTAAAGTTGGATTTACTTTAGGTTGGCATACCTGATTTCAGACTTTGGCTCTGGTTTGATGATCCTACAAAGAATCCAGTAAACTCAAGAACCACCTTTGTGTGCAGCAAGCTTTCGTATCAAGTAAAAATAATAAATTGCCATGTGTGTGCTGCTTATAGATTTCCCTCAAGAGAAACTATACTCAAGTAGCATAATTTCTCATTTTTTAGTCTGTGACAGAAACCAAGTCACATACTTTCATTATACACACTGAACAAATGTGTTTCTTTTAAGGACAACTCTTCTCCTGGCTTTCAGAATAGCTAAGCTCCTACCAGAGAAAGCAAAGACAGAAAACATCTGTGATGGGTTGACCCTGGCTGGACGCCAGGTGCCCACCAAAGCCGTTCTATCACTCCCGCATCCTCAGCTGGACAGGGGAGAGAAAAATATAACAAAAAACTGGCGGGTCGAGATAAGGCCAGGAGAGCTCATTGACTATTCATCATTACGGGAAACTTAGA
>NW_010972708.1:100220-101059 GCF_000737465.1 Haliaeetus leucocephalus | reverse complement strand
ATTACAAATCAGCCAGAGTAAGGTAAATGAGAAATAAAACGAAATCTCAGAACACCTTCCCTCCACCCCTCCCTTCTTCCCGGGCACAACTTCACTCCCGGATTTCTCCACCAAGCCCCCCCCAGCAGCACAAGGGGGACAGGGATGGGGTTTACGGTCATCACATGTTATTTTCTGCCGCTTCACCTCCTCAGGGCGAGGGCTCATCACACTCTTCCCCTGCTCCAACGTGGGGTCCCACCCACGGGAGACAGTCCTCCACGAACTTTCTCCAACGTGGGCCATTCCCACGGGCTGCAGTTCTTCACGAACTGCTCCAGCATGGGTCCTTTCCACGGTGTACAGTCCTTCAGGCACAGACTGCTCCAGCGTGGGTCCCCCACGGGGTCACAAGTCCTGCCAGAAAACCTGCTCCGTGGGCTCCTCTCTCCACAGATCCGCAGGTCCTGCCAGGAACCTGCTCTAGCGCAGGGTTCCCACGGGGTCAAGCCTCCTTCAGGAACCCACCTGCTCCGGCGTGGGGTCCTCCACGGGCTGCAGGGGGACAGCCTGCCTCACCAGGGTCTTCACCACGGGCTGCAGGGGAATCTTCGCTCCGGCGCCTGGAGCATCTCCTCCCCCTCCTTCTGCACTGACCTTGGTGTCCGCAGGCTTGTTTCTCTTACATATTCTCACTCCTCTCTCCGGTGGCTGTTTTCCGCATCCCAACTTTTTTTTTCCTTCTTAAAAATGTTATCACAGAGGCGTTACCACTATCACTGATTGGCTCGGCCTTGGCCAGCGGCGGGGGCCCCTTTTGACCCCCGGGGTGTAGGCGCCCCCCCCCTCCCACCACAAGG
>NW_010972708.1:87261-100210 GCF_000737465.1 Haliaeetus leucocephalus | reverse complement strand
CGGGTCCATCTTAGAGCCAGCTGGTATAGGCTCGCTCTCTCTCGAACACAGGGGAAGCTTCCAGCAGCTTCTTACAGGAACCACCCCTGTAACCCCCCCCGCTACCAAAACCTCGCCACATAAAACCAATACAACATCCTAGAAAACCAGTGCAATGCAAAAGCATTGTGACACCTCTCAGTTTTCACAATAATAGTTTCCCAGTAAGATCCTTCTTTTCCACCCCAGAATCTGCATGACAGACCTCATGCTTGAAAAAGGGTGTAAACTAATTGTGTAAAAAAGGAGGAGAAGGAAATAGGTAAGAAAGCTGTGAATATGTAATTTCCTCTCTGCAGTTAATGTGTTGTTTTGCTCAAGATATACAAACATCTGATCTTTAGCTCTGATAAACCTGTAATTTCAATATTGACATGACAAAGAAAAACATACAAATATAAATGCCTCACTAAAAGATGAAGAATGCTGTTTCTTATTACTTTGTTAGTAACTGCTAGGCAGTCTTAAACTTAACAATTGCTGCTTACTGTGAACTGGGGACTGTGGTGACAGTTAAAGTTTGTAAAGACACTTCAAGAAAGAACTCAGAAGTGCACTGAAATCACAGCTACTTTGAAAGAAAATGGACACTTAGCAAATAAATCTCCACCACATTTCTCAGTACTTGAATTTGAAAATAAGATTTCAAAAGCTTGTAGAATATTAAGATAAGCAAGTATGTTTCAAGTATTTTTCTCCCAAATTTTTCTCTCTTAATCTACTAATGAGGTATTTTTGTGAAATACAAAGTACAGACACGAGATGGTATCATTGTTTATAACACAACCATTTCAAGAAAATACATTTACAGTCTCATTTTTGCCTTTCAAAGTATGACCTAGGTAAGATTTGATGAAATGTAGTGAATTCAGCTGAAAAATATCTTATCCTATAAAAATAACATACAGACAACCTTTCAAAAATTTTTATTAATTGAAATAAAGAAATGTTGTTAAGAGTCAAGAAAAAAATAGCTCTTATTAAAATAATTCATTTCATTTCATTACAATGATAGTTAGCCTCTCAGTTGTCTTGGTTAATATTTCAGAGAACTTTATGTTTTCTTTGTCAAATTTTTTTCTTTTTCTTTTTTTATTGAATATATGGAAAACAAGCTGTGTTATCAAATAATATGTATAATATGATTGAAATAACCAGGGAGCTGCTACAGTCCTGTGTACAGCCGCCCCCGCCCCACCAGTTAATATTTAAAATAGGGAAACAATAACTAGATATGATTTAGGCTTTAGGAACTAACTACGAGACAATGGGAGTTTATGTTTATGTCAGAAAAGGTAATGGATTGTGGTCTGGTCAATAAACCTTGAAGAACTGCTTGGAACTGCCAAGATTAGGGAAGAAGTAGGTAATTCCTACAGGGGGAGATTGTGACCACTGACTCCTTGACCACCTATTCAAATGATACTACCTACTCAAAAGAAGGCAATGAAGGAAGAAGACAGAGTCTGCATACTAATTTACATGAAGGAGGAAGAAGAAAGAACCAATCATTAAGGAAAACAACAATGAATATGTATTAGTGGAAAGGAGTATGTATTGAAGTGGAAAGATTAAGGAGTATCAGGGAGTGTGAGAGGGAAATAGATTGATGGACCCACACTCTACCATCCCTGAGACAGAGGCAGCAGATGGAGGCTCCACAAGAAGCGGAAAAGGGTCCTCACTCAAGAGATGGTGGGGCTCATAGAGAGGGCTTTAAACTATGTTTGAAGTGGGAAGGGGATAAACCTAGGCTCACCAGGGATGAGCCTGGGGGAGGCATGCCAATGTTGGGGATGGAATTCATAGCTCACCTCAAGTGCATCTATGTCAATGCATGCAGCATGGGCAATACACAGGAGAAGCTGGAAGCCATTGTGCAGCAGGATAGCTATGACTTAGTCACCATCACAGAAACATGGTGGGACAACTCCCATGAGTGGAGTGCTGCAGTGGATGGCTACAAGCTCTTCAGAAGGGATAAGCAAAGTAGAAGAGGTAGTGGGGTGGCTCTCTATGTTAGGGAGTGTTTTGATTGTACAGAGCTCCACGATTGTGATGATAAGGTTAAGTGCTTATGGGTAAGGATAAGGGGGAAGGCCAACAAGGCAGATATCATGCTGGGAGTCTGTTATAGACCACCCAACCAGGTTGAAGAGGCAGGTGAATCATTCTACAAGCGGCTGGCAGTAGTCTCAGAATCGTGTGCCCTTGTTCTCATGGGGGACTTCAACTTGCCAGATGTCTGCTGGAAATACAACACGGCAGAGAGTAAGCAGTCTAGGAGGTTCCTGGAGTGTGTGGAAGATAACTGCCTGACACAGCTGGCAGGTGAGACTACCACGGGAGGAGCCTTGCTAGATCTACTGTTTACAAACAGGGAAGAACTGGTGGGGAGTGTGATGGCTGGAGGCCATCTCGGGCTCAGTGACCATGAAATGATAGAATTCTCCATTTTTGGTGAGGCAAGGAAGGTGGTCAGCAAAACCACCACTATGGACTTCTGGAGGGCAAACTTTGGCCTTTTCAGGACAAAAGGTTGAGAGGGTCCCTTGGGAGACAGTCCTGAAGGGCAAAGGGGTCCAGGAAGGCTGGACATTCTTTAAGAAGGAAGTCTTAAAGGCTCGGGACCAGGCTATTCCCATGTGCTGCAAGACAAACTGCTGAGGAAGATGACCGGCCAGGCTGAACAGGGATCTTTTGCTAGGACTCAAGAAAAAAAGGAGAGTTTATCATCTCTGGAAGAAAGGGCAGGCAACTCAGGAGGAGTACAGGGATCTTGTTAGGTCATGCGGAGAGGAAATTAGAAAGGCAAAAGGTCAGCTAGAACTCAATCTGGCCACTGTCGTAAGAGACAACAAAAAATGTTTTTACAAATATGTTAACAACAAAAAGAGAACCAAGGAGAATATCCATCCTTTACTGGATGCAGAAGGGAACATTGCCACCCGAGATGAGGAAAAGGCTGAGCTACTTAATGCCATCTTTGCTTCAGTCTTTAATAGAGATACCAGTTATCCTCAGGGTACTCTGCCCCCTGAGCTGGAAGACAAGGATGAAGAGCAGAATATACCCCCCATAATCCAGAAGGAAGCTGTTAATGACCTGCTACACCACCTGGACACTCGCAAGTCTATGGGACCAGATGGGAGTACATCGAGAGTACTGAGGGAGCTGGCGCAGGAGCTTGCTAAGCCAGTCTCCATCATTTATCAGCAGTCCTGGTCAACAGGGGAGGTCCCAGACAACTGGAGGCTTGCCAATGTGTCGCCCATTTACAAGAAGGGTCAGAGGGAGGATCCAGGGTACTACAGGCCTGTCAGCCTGACCTCAGTACCAGGGAAGATTATGGAGCGGTTCATCTTGAGTGTGCTCACACAGCATGTGCAGGACAACCAGGGGATCAGGCCCAGTCAGCGTGCGTTCATGAAAGGCAGGTCCTGCTTGACCAACCTCATTCTATGACTACGTGACCCGCCCACTGGATGAGGGGAAGGCTGTGGATGTTGTCTACCTGGACTTCAGCAAGGCCTTTGACACTCTCTCTCACGGCATACTCCTTGAGAAGCTGGCGTCTCATGGCTTGGACAAGTGTACTTACTCTTTGCTGGGTGAAAAACTGGCTGGCTGGATGAGCCCAGAGGGTTGTGGTGAAAGGGGTGAAATCCAGTTGGTGATGGGTCACAAGGGGTGTTCCCCAGGGCTCGGTGTTGGGCCCTGTTCTGTTTAATAACTTTACCAATGATTTGAACGAGGGGATCGAGTGCACCCTCAGCAAGTTTGCAGACAACACCAAGTTGGGAGGGAAGGTTGACCTGCTCGAGGGTAGGAAGGCTCTACAGAGGGATCTGGACAGGCTGGATCGATGGGCTGAGGCCAGTTGTATGAGGTTCAACAAGGCCAAGTGCCAGGTCCTGCACTTGGGTCACAACAACCCCATGCAGCACTGCAGGCTTGGGGAAGAGTGGCTGGAAAGCTGCCCAGCAGAAAAAGACCTGGGGGTGCTGTTTGACAGCCGGCTGACTATGAGCCGGCAGTGTGCCCAGGTGGCCAAGAAGGCCGATGGCATCCTGGCCTGTATTAGAGAGAGCGTGGCCAGCAGGAGCAGGGAAGTGATTGTTCCCCTGTACTCAGCACTGGTGAGGCTGCACCTTGAGTACTGTGTTCAGTTTTGGGTGCCTCACTACAGGAAAGACATTGAGGTGTTGGAGCTTGTCCGGAGAAGCGCAACGAAGCTGGTGAGGGGCCTGGAGCACACGTCTTGTGAGGAATGGCTGAGGGAACTGCGGTTGTTTAGTCTGGAGAAGAGGAGGCTGAGGGGAGACCTTATTGCTCTCTACAACTCCCTGAAGGGGGGTTGTAGTGAGGTGGGTACTGGTCTTTTCTATCAAGTTACTAGGGATAGGACAAGAGGAAATGGCCTCAAGTTGCATGAGGGGAAGTTTAGGTTGGATGTTAGGAAAAATTTTTTTACTGAGGGGGTTGTCAGGCATTGGAACGGGCTGCCCAGGGAAGTGGTTGAGTCACCATCCCTGGAGGTGTCAAAAAACACGTACACATGGCACTTCAGGACATGGTTTAGTGGGCATGGTGGTGTTGGTTTGACAGTTGGACTTGATGATCTTAGAAGTCTTTTCCAAACTTAATGATTCTATTCTAGTTAAGTGTATAAATGTGAGAATTTTAGTAAGGCAAGGGTGTGCTTTCTTGAGACAGGCACCCATTCATGTGCATCAGTGAAATTAATTTGAGAATATCTTGACTCTGTGTGTTATTGGCTTGCAGACCAGGTAAACGAATCCTGTTTGTGGGACAACAGCTGTACTCTGTAACAGAGCACTTAAAAGCTTACTGAATACAATGAAAATGCAGATACTCAGACTGACATCTGAAACAGTGGGTAACTTCTGCCTGCAAAGGCAGCACTTTGAAAAAAAAATGCCAAAGAATTTCCAGACAAAATATTTAATCTCAGAAATATCAATGGTTCCAAAGTTTCACTGAAACTGTAATTTTCAATATAAGTTTATGCTCATGAGGAAATTATACCCAGATCTTCCTTACATGTAGGCTATCCCTTAATCTTCTCCTTCTATGCATAATTCATCTATGACAGCATATAAAGAAGTAACATGACACATCTACAGAGAAGGAGAAAACTGTCACTAGTTTTCAATATCCTTGTCTCAGTTTTAAGGTAAGGAGATTCACAAAATTTCATAGGAATTTCAGAAATGCTGGGTAGTGTAGACTGTTGGGATTGTCAGTCAGTCTAAGTACAGAGATACCAAAATGATTAAGCTATCTACTGCAGAGGAATCCATATAGCATACCCTAGATATCTGAAGCCTGAGAGAGAAATAAATAATCAAACTTGAGCTCAAAGACAATGTATGTAGAAAGGAAATTAATTGTTGACCTTTAAGATAATTGGTTGAAACTATAACAGCAGAAAGCCTGGTGTGCCAGAAACTGTTAACAGTTGGATAAAATCAGGTAAGATAAATGAAGAAATATCTGATTGGCCAACCTGTACGATGCCAAGACCAGAGTTCACCAACATAAGCATAAGCTGCATCATGTGTGGAATAGTTGCTGGAGGTGACTTATTGATATGACAGCTCAAAAATTGTATTTCTATTTTTTCCTTAGTATCAAGAAACGTCACTATTGATTGGCATTTTTGTGCTATCTCAGTTTCAAAGGAAAACTGCCATACTAGTGATTATGTTTTTTAAGAAGCCCCATATCTCAGAATCCTTCTGAAACCTTCAGAAGTTTTCACTGAGCCCTGGGGAGTACAAATTTTATCTTTATGTTCTTTAAGTAATTTAGATGGACCTATGACACAGTTACACTTGCCGTGGTGTATTCAGGCAAATATCAAAATAATCATTGGAATTTTGTCACAGGAGACTATATGGTGGATATTATATTAATTTGACTATAAAGTGGAGGCAGCTTGCTTCAAAGAGCCAAGCAGACATAGAGGAGGGGAATGAGCTTTCCACCTTGTCAGTGAAACCAATTCTGCTAGCCTTGCACCTGCTCCCAGTTTCTGAACAATATAATAGCATCAATATTCCCTGTTCCTTTACACATACATTTACAAAAAATTAAGAAAATTGAGCAGTAAATAGAAACCAGCAAAAATGCAGACTCATTATTAAAGGACACTAGACATTTGCTGTTATAAAGTGCTCTATCACATTAATATTAATTATTCAAATTGATGACTGAAAGGGAGTGAATGTAAAAACATGTCTATCAGTAACAGTCATATCTTCATTTTCATTCTGAACTCAAACTTCATTGTATGTATTATTTCTAAGGCATTTTTCAGTGCTGTAACAATTTTTATCCCTTTATTCTCACAAAGACAATCTTTTTATTTTATTATGGGAAAGCAAGGTGCTCATGACCTCTGGCACTTAAATGGGAGTCATGAAAAAAACTTTATATAATCATGAAGACTGGTTTGTATCATATGTATACAAACCATGAAAGTAAAGAGGAAAAGCAGTTCCGAAACTAGACATTGCAGTTTTGTCTAGCAAGGGATGCTGTTGATGACATGATTGATGTAGCTGTTTCTCGTGGTTTAACCCCAGCCAGCAACTAAGCACCACGCAGCCACTCACTCACTCCCCCTGCACCCAGTGGGATGGGGGAGAAAATCAGGAAAAGAAGTAAAACTCCTGGGTTGAGATAAGAACGGTTTAATAGAACAGAAAAGAAGAAACTAATAATGATAACACTAATAAAATGACAACAGTAGTAATAAAAGGATTGGAATGTACAAATGATGCGCAGGGCAATTGCTCACCACCTGCTGACCAACACCCAGCTAGCCCGAGCAGTGATTCCCCGCCCTTACTTCCCAGTTCCTATACTAAATGGGACGTCCCATGGTATGGAATACACCGTTGGCCAGTTTGGGTCAGGTGCCCTGGCTGTGTCCTGTGCCAACTTCTTGTGCCCCTCCAGCTTTCTCGCTGAGAAGCATGGGCATGAGAAGCTGAAAAATCCTTGACTTTAGTTTAAACGCTACTTAGCAACAACTGAAAACATCAGTGTTATCAACATTCTTCACATACTGAACTCAAAACATAGCACTGTACCAGCTACTAGGAAGACAGTTAACTCTATCCCAGCTGAAAGCAGGACACTGTTAGAGAAAGGATCCATGGTTCTACACCATCTACGCTTCTGAATATTTTGACTGTGACTTGTTCATGTGTGTTGACTAATCGGTAACCTTATGCTTGAAAACAGAAAATCTTTTATGAAGTCAAGAGTCAAGTCACAGTGTCAGCAGAGCAGTCTAGTTTTATTGCTGGACAGTTTACACAGCACTTCATCAGTCTACTAGCTGTTGCTAATGCATTTTTACATCTCTCCTTGGCAGGCTTTTGAGACTTTCTTTGTCAATAAAAAAATTGAATGAAAGTATGTAACACACATCAGGAAACAACCGAAGTGTGCTGCATCCCCAGAAACAAGCTCAAGACGAGTTGTGACTAGTTTACACAACTGTTGGCTATTCCCTGCTGTAGCTGTAGTGAGATAAAAAGCAAAGATAAAGGTTAAATAACTATCCCTCTTCCACTCCCTACGTGCCTGACATACTATGGATGACTAGAAAAATAAAATTAGAGAAGGACAGATTCTTCTCAAGCTTTGGAAACTTGTTCTGGTTGTGACTACGGACCCTTCATCTTTCAGGAGTAAAATATGTGGTATTGGGGTTACAGATTACTGTTATTTCCTGCTGAAAATGCCACGATTTTAGGCCACACTCCTCCCTCATGATCAAGACTCTTGGCTGATCCTGTCTGCCATCCCTGGGACCACTCTGCTCAGCTGGGGCCATGGTTGGTAAGGACCTTGCCTTGTTGTAATGTGGTTAACAAAACGGAAGCTTTCCTTAGGTCTTCATCTGTCATGGTACTAGGAAGACAGGAGAAGACTGCCACAGTCACAGATGAGCTGCAGAAAATAATTTTGAAGAATGTAGACAACTACAATTCTAAATAAAAGGCAAATGAAGTTGATATCCATAATAAAACAAATTATCAAACAACACTCTATAAAATCCTTAAAAATATGAATATGAAAATTATTACATGTGAGCTACAGATTAAAAAAAAAATCATTGCTGAAAAGATCACCATAAAAATAAGATAGGAATATTTGTAAGACAGATTGGTAAGAATCTCATGGTGAATGACTAGTCAAGAGTACTTCTAAATGAAGGAAAAATAAAGCTGAATGAAACTGACTGAATAATAAAAGGAATTAGCTTCCTGATTTTGCATTACATTAGGTTATTTGGGGGAACTAAGAAAGGTTAGAGTTGTTTTTAAAGTATTTTAAAATGGAATCTTTCCAATTAGAAATGCCAAAATATTTTATTTTTAGATTACTTAACAAAGTTTCAAAAATTTTTTTTTAATCTCTGTGGGTTTGTTTTGTGACATGTTTCACTTACTTATGCTAAACTAAAAATAAAACCAATCACTTTTATTTCTTAAGGAAAAAGTTATAGAATGATTTTTTTTTTCTGCTTTTCTCTTGCAACAAAACAGTAAAACAAAAACACAAATATAGTTCTAATTAAACTTATTGGTGGCTTGTTTTGGTTTTGTTTTTTGTTTTTGTTTCTATTTTTGTTTTTGTTTTTGTTTTTTAAATCCCTGTCAGACTGGGGAATTTCATTAATTCAGCTGAGGAAACATCATGTGCTGTCATATTTCAGATAAGGAATTATCTAACAATATGCAATTTAAAGTTTTGAAAAAATAGGTGATTGCCAACTTGAATTAGTAATTTCTAATTAGTGAGTAATGATCTCTTATCAATTAATCTGTCATCTGTATGATTAATTACTCAGTTATCTGTAGAATAAATACAAAGCCTATCTAAGACTATATTCCATATATGAAGAAATACCGAAGTAAAGTTTATAGATATTCACTTAAGAAAAAAAGCATGCAATAATATTTAGATAGGTTGTTACATAGCTTTCCAGCATATCTGATCTATGGAAAGCTCATTTGTTTTTATCTGTAAACTGTACCTTTCGATGTGTTTTCTGCCAGCATAAAATGCAAGTGTTAAATTGTATATAAAATGTTAGACTGCGATCACCAAAAAGACTGCCACTAGCAGAGTGAGATACTTTTTTTTTCATGGGAATTATCTTTTTGGATAGAAATTTTAGTTAGTCATGAAAAAAGGGGAAGGATCATAAGGAGGGATCAAAATAGTTCTATTTAAAACTTCAGACAAAATACCAGGTTATACTACTCTCCAAATACTCATGAGCATGAGTCAATGTCTCTATCACAGCAGCAAATTATAATTAACATGGAGAAGGACACTAGTATTGCCTCCATTTTCCAGGCACTCCTTTCAACACAAAAGATGTGACATTATTATTATATCATTAGGAAGTTCTCTTAAACAGAAATTTTAGATTACTGGCTGATTACTGGCTTTCTGGTTTTGTTCTACATCAACAGTTCTCAGCAGCTGGAGTCAGATTTTTCTGAAAAGTTCACATCAATGGATGGCTGTAAAGCCACAGTTATCTTTTCTATTGCTAAAGAAGATAGAGTTCAATTTTTAGACTCCAAAACTTTCCAAACATCATCCATGTAAATTTATTTTGAGGAAAGAAAACCTGTTAATTGTATGAATGTGTTTGTAAGTATTGTTGATCAAAAAATAATGACTTAATATTTTTTGTTTCTTGTGTCCTCATTGTTGTACTATTAATTAAGTTTTGAAGTGCATAAAAAGTAGCTGTTATACATTATTATAGATTGAGCCTATCCATCATGATGCTACTGGATTTGATTATGTCTGTAAAAACAAATAATACTTTTATACAGAGAGGTATTTTAAAGCACAGAGCTTCATCCTACTGTGAAAGAATAAAATATGACAAGATATACTGCAAGTCTAATAGCTACCTTACATTTCTGCAATTTCATTTTTAGTAGAACCCCACTAAAATTCCTGATTTTAGTTTTGCCAACTTTAGCTGTTTTTCCTGAGCTTCAAGTTCTTTACAACTGTTGGGGGAATAGGTGCGACTCTTCTTATATAGTTTTGCTTTTCTCAGATGCTGAAACACATGACCTCTTCAGTTTCTTGCTTTCTGTGTTATTGTTTCAAGCTCCTGTTTTTTTGTCTTTGATTTACAGCCTCTCTCTCCTTAACATAAAAATTCATCCCCATTTTTCTACTCCTGTACAACAACCAATAGTCAACACACCATGACTATATTACTCTTCTCTACCCACATATGTTAAACTAGAAGTTGTCTAGTGTGAAGTCTGGTAACTTTTTCAAAGTAGACTGATAAATATTTTTAAGTTTGGCTCTAACATTTATTTAGTGAAAAAATACAGAATACAAAAAATACAACATGTTCAAAAAATCTGTATTGTCTATAAACTTCTCTAAGGCTATACATTTGGAAGACAGATGTTTTTTATGTGCATCTATGTCTCCATGCATTTCATGAGAGCTCTATCTATTTTATAGTTTATGAAAATAACTTCCTTATCTGAAAGTTATGTCTAATGGTGCCTATCTCAAAATTTGCCACATAATAACAGTGACCAAATGTATAATTCTGTTCCATTAAGTAGATACTATCAATATGTTAACTTGGATAAATTCAAAAGAACATATGAGGAGATGGTGACAGAGTTTGGACTGTTTCATCTGCAGAAAAGAAAACTCAGGGTATCTCACCCATGTGTATAAATAACTGATGAAGGGGGAAGTGAAGATAGAACCAGACTGTTCTCAGTGGTATCAAGTGACAGGACAGGAGTCAATGGGCACAAACTGATATTAAATAAATTCCATTTAAACATAAATAAACACTTTTTTTGGCTGAACACTGGAACAGGTTTCCTTGAGGGGTTGTGGATTATCCATTCTTGAAGTTATTAATAACCTGGCTGGACATGGTTCTGGGCAGCCTGCTCCAGCTGACCCTGTTCGAGCAGAGTGGAGGGGATGAGTGTTGTGGTTTAACCCCAGCCAGCAACTAAGCACCACGCAGCCGCTCACTCACTCCCCCTGCACCCAGTGGGATGGGGGAGAAAATCAGGAAAAGAAGTAAAACTCCTGGGCTGAGATAAGAACGGTTTAATAGAATATAAAAAGAAGAAACTAATAATGGTAATGATAACACTAATAAAATGACAACAGTAGTAATAAAAGGATTGGAATGTACAAATGATGCGCAGGGCAATTGCTCACCACCTGCCGATCGATGCCCCGTTAGTCCCCGAGCGGCGATTCCCCGCCCCTACTTCCCAGTTCCTATACTAAATGGGATGTCACATGGTATGGAATACTCTGTTGGCCACTTTGGGTCAGGTGCCCTGGCTGTGTCCTGTGCCAACTTCTTGTGCCCCTCCAGCTTTCTCGCTGGCTGGGCATGAGAAGCTGAAAAATCCTTGACTTTAGACTAAACACTACTTAGCAACAACTGAAAACATCAGTGTTATCAACATTCTTCACATACTGAACTCAAAACATAGCACTGTACCAGCTACTAGGAAGACAGTTAACTCTATCCCAGCTGAAACCAGGACAATGAGGAAGCATTGGACTAGATGATCTCAAAAGCTCCCTTCCAACCTTAACTGTTCTGTGATTCTGTGATTTTTTATTTATTTTTTTTTTAAAGGAAGGTACACAGGAGGGGATCAGAAAGGCTCAAGGCAGTTTGGGGAGGAGCAGGCATTGGGAATGACCCCAAGACTGAGTCAGTGTAAATAAGTATACCATGGTCCTGGCATGGGTTCTTGATGTAAAGTCAACACTAATATTCAAGAGGTGTCTGACTGTGAATGAGACTGAATCAACAGAGAAGGTAGGGTGCAGGGAACTTCAGTCCTGGTCAACTGGAGAGGAGAAACAGGACCAGATCGTCTGAATTGTTTATGTTTATGTGAGTACTGTTGGTGTTCACATGGCAAGTGTGGCTGGTCCTGTTTTCTACTGTGCTTGAGTGTCTGTGTTAGGGGAAGGGGATGCCTGTGGGAATATGTGCTCAGTCTCACTGCTAGGTGGACCTAAGAGGGAGGGAAAGCATCTGTTAGACTGGGATGGGGGAATTCTGCGGGGCTTAAGATCCTGACAAATTTGGCTCTAGCATACCTACCCCAAAGCTTACTGGACGTGGGTAACTGACTGAGGACATTAAGCCTTTTCAATTAAAACTTACTACCAATTGCTGTCTATAAAGTCTATGAAATTTTATAGATAATAAATCCAGAAGAATTTCATTACTAAATCTATTAATTTTAAGATTTCACCTTAGCAGATAGATTGTTTAGGACAATTACGAGTTTTGGCATTTCCCACACCGCCCTGAAAACAGACACAGATAACCAAACTGAGATGTCACACTGTCTTTTTTGGTAGTGTCATGAAAGTCTCATGATCATGATCATTCAAAGTAGTAGCAAGCATAGACCAGAGTATATCTAAGCATAGTCAGCTATTCTCCCCTTCCCATCTCCCACAAATAAACTGCAACAAGCTAGCTAACAATTTTAATTAGCTAACTTCTTATTTCTAGTTTATTATTAAATCTATTATCATTAAGTGAAAGAAAAACTTACCGTTATTCTTAAGATGACATGACTGGAATCGAAACTTTGGTGGTTGATGTTATATTGCTTTCAGAACATGGTAGTACTTTCCATGATTAAAAACCTGCTTTTAAGGTAGGTATACCTGTAATACCATAAAATTTCTTTTGTTGTTGTTAATCTTGAGTAGAACTAAGAAGTAAATTAAAAGCTTCTATAACTGTAAGAGATTTGGATTGTCAATATCCTGGTACTTTTTTTTTTTTTTTTTTTTTTTTGAAAAA
>NW_010972708.1:52665-87251 GCF_000737465.1 Haliaeetus leucocephalus | reverse complement strand
CAATTTCCTGGTTTTTTTTTTTTTTTTTTTTTTTTTTTTTTGAGAAAGCCATTATATTTAAAACAATTTGAAGAGTGCAAAGCTATGTAACTACAAGCTCATCAAGGTTCAATTTCTTTGACAGACAATAAATTCACCAAACTTCAATTTTAGAGAAACTGTTTAGAAGTCATTATTGAATTTTGCAAATAGGTGAAAAAGTATTTCTTTTTATCAGGTAGAGATGGTAGACTTTGAAGACCTGTTCCTTGCTTTAATATGTGTTTATTCATTCTTTTAAATTCTATTTGTTAATCTTCATATCTGAAAACAGAAACAGAATAATATCATATTACAGAGTACGAATCATGTTGATACAAATGTAAAATAATGTTAGAAAATAGAGGGAGTAAGAGATTAAATATAAGGGGAAATTTTCAAGATGCTTATGACAACTGCTTTCGCTTAATAAATAGTCTTATACTGACAATGTTCAATTCTGCTGCACTTGTTTCAGTGTGAATAAAGATTAAAATAATGGATCATAATTAATAAGGATGAATATTATTCCATATTCTTTACTCAAAAGGAGGAGCAAAAGGATGAATATCTTTATACAAGCAGATAAGCAAGAAAGGGAAGAGGGGAATGCCAATTAACTTCTGACCAGTGGGTCATAACAGACTGTATTTGGGAGTTTTACATTACAAACATCCACATTGCCTGAGGTAGGATCAATAGCTTCCTAAAGACACTGTGGACAGCAGTAACATTTTGCTTGTATGAGAAAAAATTAATTTCAAGATTAAGAGCTGGAAGAATAGTGTCTTAATGCATTTAGAAAAAAGTTCATAGTAATCTAAGAACAGAATTAGGTTTAGTATTACTCCTGTGTTTATCATCCAATGGAGTCAATATTAATATCTTTAAGGGGGGAGGTGTTGCTGTAAAACATCAGATTTCTAAATTAAATAGTTCTGTGAATAAACCAACCCTGGACAAACAGAAAGCAGAATGCATTGGCCTACAGACCCAGGGTTGGATTTCAACTTTGAAATTAGAGTAAAAAGCAGTGCTGTATGCATATCTATCAAGTTGTTATGGCAGGCATCACCAGAGTTCAAGGCAAAAACTTCTTTTCTTTCTGTTTGTTTTCATGTTTGTTTGTTTGTGTAAACATGTAGTCATATATTTTACCTGGAAAGAAATTCCTAGTCTTAGTGGGTAGTTTTGTAGAGAATTTTTTTGTGAAAGAAGTAGTCGGGTATTGATAAAGAGACTTGGCTAATATTTATTTCTACCTACAAAAAGAGTATAGCTGAGTTAGTTTGGGGAATTTCTCTTTTACTTTCCACTGTTCCCAGGCAGCAATGAAAAACAAGCGCTGATTTTGGAAGAATTCATAAAGAAGATAAATCAACGGCAGGTCATCCTTCAGCAGCAATGGATGTGGACCATGTGGAGATCTGCCCTTAACACTCAGATGTCCAATTTGTCTAGCTATTGTGCTTCACTGAAGAACAGACAAAACCTGCTAATGAGTGGGGGAATAAGGACATGAGAGACTAATTCATTCCTAACCCTAAACCAGATCTGTTTTCCCAGGATACTTTCTCTTAAACCACTTTCACTTTGGCCTTTATCAGGCAACAGGTTGACTGTCAGGACTCTGAGGACACCCATGGGTCTTTCTGGTCCTGACTGGCCTCCACTGGCTCCCACCTCCTTCCCATGGCTGAGACCTTGTTTCAGACCTCCCAGGGCCCACAGCCCTGCCCCAAAAAGACCATAGGGTGTTGGTCTCCAGCTCTGCCATTGTCCTGCCCTGGTTGGCCATGGTGCCCATTGAGGCAGGCCCAAGCTGCAGGCTGACACCCTGGCTTGATCCCAGACCTGCCTCATCACCATGAATTTCCCTGATGATCTGGGCTCTTGATTGAACCTGGCCAGAGCCTCCAGTCCTGGCCTGATACTCTCTCCAGTACTGTGAGAGGGGCCCTGGCTGGCAAGGACTGTGGAATGATTGCTGGAAGTGACTTATTGATATGTATCCCCCCTCCGCCCCGCTCTTAAGGGGACGTGAACCTCCAGAGTGGAATGCAGTGGATGTGCAAGGAATCTGTTCCACAATAATTCCCTAAGCAACATAACCTGCAACTTTAGATGTTAGCAACGCCAAGGGAGCTTGGTATGCTGACCCTAAGAGAAGCAACACGGAGGGTAGAGCAGAGTGGAGACACTGTGGCCTGGCTCTGTGATATTATCGGAGGGACAGGGAAAAAGATAGGAACAAGAACAGTAGGTCCCTGCACTGAATCCACTGAAACAAGGAGGTAAAATAACAGGGGTTCTGTCAGCCTAATGCCCTACTTATTTATATCAGAAGTGCCCTGTTTTGGGGTACTGACACACAAAATCATGTTCTCTGGGTGAACTTTGTTCATTATAATATCATTATAATACCAAAACACACCTCCATCCCCAAAGTTCCCCACCTCCAAAGTGCAACCTCTCCCACACTGAGCATGTACTCTGAATTTTTTTTAGCATGTACCTTTAAAAGTAAAGCAAGGAGATTTTATACCAATCATAGTAAAAGTATGTATGACTAGAGTCACTCAAGCTCCACCTAAATAGGAAAATAGTATAAAAGGTTTTAAGAGAGGGGGACTGTTAAGGAAGATATCATTGTGAACAAGTCAGGAGGACATTGCTAACTTCTGGGATCAGTTGACGGGCTGAACCTCTCTTCCTCTCCATAAGGACGCCTATTGGGTGAGATTTGAACACTCAGCTGTACTGAGTATTTCCCCGGGAAACTTAGAAATCTTTAGAACTCTTTTCTTTCATAATTTAATGCACTTGTAGTTGACTGTATTATCATTTGCACGAGCTTTGCAGGCAGTGTATTTATCACCAGAAATCCAAAAGAACCTGTACTGTTGCTTTAATAAATTGTACTGTTCATTAATCTAGCCGTGACAGTTTGTTGAACATGACCAAACTCTGGCCATTTTAGCTTGTTGAATGCGGCTAAAGTGAAAGTACAGTGCGGTATTAGTGCATCCGTAATCATGGTAGTTCAATATATTGAATGCAACTGGACTTATAGTGTTGAATTGGACATCACTCAGAATCTAAACCTAGCCACCCTGAGCCCCTCTGACATCTGAGGATAAGCTGGAATGCAAGGGGGTTTATTTTCTGCCAAACTTCTTTACTCTTTAACACAACAGAACCTTGTGTTGCCAGCCTTGTTGTCCCCCTCATTTCCTTCTCCCCAACCCTGAGGCAACAGCCAGCTTTTGCTGCTCCCTGACGTCCTCATTCATGATACTTAAGACCAAAAAGAATGCTTAAACCAAAGGAGATGATGTGTCCATACCCCGCTTTCTTACATGTCATGCAAGTACTCTATTTTGGGCTCATTCATTTGTGCTCAATCTTTCATAAGCGTGGCAAGTCCTATTTGGAAGGAAGGAAGGGGTGGATAATCCACCATTTCTTTGTATTCCAATGCACAATTGTCTCCCATTGTCAGACAGGAGATAAGCGACAGTTACCAGTCACATGCTACTTTTCAAACTAAATTAAGATGTTACATTGCTACACTTTTTTGTTAAAGATGTGTCACTTATCTGGTAATTTTTCATAACATAGCTTGAATAAGAGCAGATGATATGATGAAAATTTTGTCCCCAGCAGCTAGTGAGAATAGAATACCAGAAACACTGGTCTGAGAAGATGTTTGTTTAAAAACTGGGAAATTAACAGTGATAGAGTTTTGCAAAACCAACCACCATCTGGATTAAATAGTAACCAAGGGCATTACACAGAACCTTTTGAAACAAAGAGAAAGTGAGCTTAAAAAAACAAGTAAAAAAAAAGAATGAAAATTTGTAAGAGTGGGGAGAGACCTTGGGGTAAGCAGAGGGTAACGCAGCAACAATCTCAACACCTGGCTTGACACTGCCAGACATCTCCCCAATGACATTGCTAGCCCTTCCCAGGCCAGGCAGAGCATCCTCCCTGCCAGATGCCATGAGCGGCTCGCACCCAGCTCATTGGGTGACAGCATATGTAGGGACCCACCTTGGGTGAGTGCTTGTGACTGTTGGGGGACTTTGCTACTGTTGTGTGGGTCAGAGGGTGTGAGGAGTGGCAGGGGTGCCTATGAAGCTGGAGCACCTGCATCTCTCACAGAGGGTGTGCAAGGGGTAGAGCACTCAGTGCCAGGAGAGGGTATGTGTGCTGGTGGTGCACACAGCAGGGTGGGGGATGTGTGTGTGTGTATGTGTGAGGTGGAGTGAGGAAAGAGATAGGTTTAGGGAATTAATTTATAAAACAGTGTTCACAAATTTATGGCTGTCTTAACATTTTGTATCTTGTATTGTGGTTTACCTGTTGTATTATTGATATTGAGCCTGAGTGTTCACTGATTGGCAGTTCACTGTATCATTTATAAATTAAACAAACTGCTTTGATCCTGATTCAATTTAAACTACCTGAGCTGAGGCATTTTCCCTGCAATTTATCTCAGAGTATAAAACATTTTGCCCTACTGTTAGGCTATTTGATGTTTGTTTATGCAGTTTCTCTTAGAGGTCAACAACCATATAGCAATGTAAGCAATAGAACTGCATGCAGTATTCTAATTTAGTTTCCCAAATATATCTAGATTTAACTATCATACATAGTTAAAAATCATATTTCTATCGCTACTAATTGTTTAGCATTGCATGATCCATGAACAACCAGCTAAATCTTTTTTAACAGAGTGTGGCACTGGTTGCTCTAAGACTTTTTTATTCCCTCTAACCATTATTTTTAGTCAGTGAATATGAAAATACAGTCCCCTATTCTGTAAGGATGGCACCTTTCTGGATAGCTTATTCCTTAGTTATGCAGACATGCCCTCACAGTGCAAGGCATGGGTACGGAAAGTTGTAGAACAAAAATTCTGTCAGTATCATGTAAGTCAAACAATAATTTTAAAAAAAGAAGAGTAAGAAAGAGACCCTTGACTTGACCCTGGACTTATGAGAACCAGAATACCTTAAACAGCACCTACCTGTAGCCGTAGAACATGAGAATATTTTATCTATTGCCTCAAACTATAGAAGTCCTTTGTAAGTGTCAACAGGAAAATAACTTGTCAAAATCATCATCTGAAGAAATAGGTTTCAGCTAGCTAGAACAGTGTTTATTATATGCTTGACTTAAGCAACAGAAAATTGTGAAGGAATATTTTGGAATGTACAAGGTGATAGGCATGACTTTTTTTCTTGGACTCAAATCTTAAAGTGAGTTAAGATACTTTTTTCTGTTTATTTGTGAGTTCAGTGCTGATGACACAACTTTAAGTTAGGCAGTGACTTCTATAATATTTTTAGTGTGTTCCTCCTGGATGAATAAATATATAGCAATGATAAAAACCAGGTGATAGTTAAGAACTGAATCTTAGTTTTTAACAGGTGTAGCAATGATATCCTGACCAGTAAAACATTAGTAACTTATTAGCAGCCATCTAATATATAGCTAATGGAGTACTTCATCAGCTCCAAAGGAAAGAAGCAAAATATATGAAGCAAAGACATTAACTTTAAGTGTAGTTAAAGAGAACAAGTCAATGTATATATACTGAAGTGCTTTCTCAATGAAATTCAATACAACCAACCACATGAACAGGCTGTGTTTTTTCTTTTTAGCTAGCAACTCTTTTCTGTAAACACCAGTTTGTGTACTATGTCAATGGATTTTAGCCACAGAATAGTTACATTACCACCACATACACACACACGTAACTGATAACTTGAAGTAAAATTCAAATTTACAAATAAGAATTCATAGTAAGGCAGAAACCAAAGTCTGTGATTTAAAGTGACATTTATACTTGAATTATTTTAGAAGGGAAACCATCTACAAACATAATTATTAGACAAATTAACTATAAACTGATAGGGTAGGCTGAGGTCAAGAACTGCTTATTTCTTAGACTTTTGGGATGTATATTTTTGAGGCCTAACCACATTAAGAGCATTGCAGCCTGGCAAGCAGGAAACAGAGACTGTAAGCTTCGTGGTTGTTTTTACATAGTGAACAATTCAGATCTCAGAAACTTTAACATGAGGTTATTGAAACTTTCCTAATTAAGTTTCCATGAAATTCTGCTGGAATCCTACTCAGTTGAAGTATTACTACTGTACAGCTTACTGTTTCTGAAAAATCCATCTATTGTACTTTCCAAGAGTTGCCCCAAAGTTTAAATATTTATATTTGACAAAAGCTCTTGTTTTCATTTAATTTCCCTGTTCCCTGCAGTGAAATTCCACTGCCTTAATGGTTACCATGGAAATGAATAACATCATGCCTCAGTGATAGTTTCTTCACTGCAAGATAAAGTAAAAATAGTGAACTGGAAGGGAGCAAACCGTGATTATCTACAAGTTTCTTTGATAATTAGCAAATGCAACAGAAAATATGATAAGCAGTAGAAGGTAAATGACTTCACATTTTAATCGGTGTAATCTGGAAGGATTCCCCAGAATGAAGATGCAGCTCATGTGGAATTTATTTCTTTCCAAATTCTTCTTCATTTGTCTATATGTATAAAGAATATTGTTTTACCACTGCTTTACCAGCCTTCTTATTATTCTTCTCATCATGAAGTCTTTTCTAATGTTTAAACTCAATCTTCCTAATTTTAAAATGTAAATGCATTACTTTTTCCATCCAGCAGGGATACAGATTATTCCATTCTTTCCAGTAGTCATTCATGTATTCGGATACTATTACCATGTTATTTTCCCCTCCTCAGTCTTCTTTATACTGAGAAACCCCAATAAATTCATTTTGTCCTTGTAGGTCAGAGTCTCCATACATAACACTGCTCTCATTGCTTTCTGCTGGATTTAAATGGTCCACATCCTTCTCAAAGACTACTGTCCAAAACCGTACACAGTATTTCATCTTGTGTCCTACTTGTGCTCTGTACAACAATTGTTTAAGTATTGCTTCACATAATCTTACTAGTTACACTTCTGTACACACTTATATATTCCACCCTTAAACACTTTGTGTTTGTGTGGTCAAGCTTCTAAATAAAGTTCTATATGAAGCTGTATCTCTAAAGGTAGAATTACTACTGAGTGAAAGAATTACTACTGTGTAAAGGTCCTGAAATAATAATGTCTATAATTACATTCAAAGGAAGTAGAGGTGTCTTTAGTTCACCAGGGAATTATTCATTAGTTTTATGAATTTATTTTTATAATAATTGATTCTGAAAATGAGCAAAACATCAACAACATAAAAAATAGCCTTACTTTTACTCATACTTGTTCAGACATTCTGGAAAGCAGGCAGTTCCCAATTCAAATTAAACTTCAGGTCCGCTTTTGTCCTGATTGGTATGCAGCTTTGTAAATTACTTCAGAAAATTCTTAAAATTTCATTTATTTTTAATATTCAACTCAATCAAATCTTACAAAATACCAGCATATCCCTTAAACTATTTGAAAAGACACTGAGCAGGAATGTGTACGGCAGGGTTAAAAGATGGAATTTTGGTCCGTGGGTGAACACTGAATGAGAAGTGGATAACTAAAAAACGCAGTCAACACAGGGAACAGACAGTTTATTGTCTATTGTTTGAAATGCTGACCATGGGGATAAGAAAGTTGAGCAATGTTAGGGGAGGTAGTACATGCAATAATAGAGGAATACAAGGCACCACACATAATTTTGCTTACCTTGCAGAAGTCCTGCTATGGGTTAGAGCATAGTGGATGTGACTGATGGATTATGGTAATTTGCTGTGTACACAGAGCCCATGAACCAATAGAAGTGATGGCTATGGCATGTGCAGCGCGCCTGGCCAGTGGGCGCATGTGCCATAGGCTCCCTGTGTTGCAATCGAGGCGTGTTTCAGCACTCATTGGCCACGAGTGTTGACACCTGTTCCTCCACAAATGTATAAAACACCGGGGTTTTCCGAAGAGCAGTGGGCTGGTGTACAGCAAGGTCACTGTTGCCTCCATGGGGATGCTCACATAAAGCTGGCACCTACCAAATGCTGGGCTGAGCTCACGGCGCAAGACGGCACAAGAATGTACGGAATGTACAGATGGTTCATCTTCTTCTTCATAGTCCTTGGGTCGGTACGTTAATTGCCTTTTTTTTTTTCTTTGTAAGATACCCTTAGTATAATGCATGGCTGTAGTTAATAAAACGCTTGCTTTTTCCCTTGTAGTCAGTGTATGTGTATTTACTTTCTCGGGAATCCTCAAAATCACCCTAAAACAAGGAATAATACATATTCCTTTCAAACCTGGAAAAAAAAAAATTCATCCACATATGTTTAGTCTACTATAATACAATTCTCTGTTACATTATCAAGTACCTCTGTTCAAAATTTCTGTGTATTTCTATGACACCTGGAGAAATGTATTTGCTAAAAGCCTGAATTCCAAATTGTGATGAAACAGAAATGTAAAGAGATCTGATTGTCATGCACAATTAATGTAATTTTGTCACCCAGCTAAAAACTGCAACCAGAGTTTTATCTCAAATATTCCTTAGGCTTCTGTAAAAAAATAGACTTAAAAATGAAAGATTTACATGGAAGGAACACTGATATGTAAAGCTCCCTAGAATACCACATTAATGAAGCATATAGTGTTCAACTTATTGCTCTGTGCAAATCCCCTTGATCTGAAAAAGGAAGTAATTTCATGTATGCCTTCTTTTCTCCCTGCTTTTTTTCCATGTGAAGTTTTTGGTTTGTAAATTCAAGTGTGGTTATTTTATTTGCAAAGAAGGAATAAGGTAACTTTCAGTACTGCTCTTTTAGAAGACATGGCAAAGGAGAAGTTTTTTGTTCCCTTCTTTCCCTCATTTGTGCATTTATACCAGGGACTTAAATTGGCCTTTCTAAATTTCAGCAATAAATGTTTAATTTGAGCCAGTAAAGTTTATTTCTCTCTTCTAGGTTTTTGGGCTTTGTCTATTACAAATTATAGACATTTTCAGTGTTCTCTACATAGTCAAAACCAGTTCAATTTTCATGAGGAAGGCAATTAACAGTAGCAAAGTCTGACATTTAATAAGGACCACACAATCTGTGACCTTAGAATGGTAAGTAGAGAAATAGTCTGTTCTCACTTCTTTCAACATTTTTCAATATTTGAAGCTTAGATAATTAGTAAGAGTAGTGTGTCAATAAAGTATCCACATAATTACTGAGCAGTTCTTCCTACCAGGCCAGCTAATTATTATAATATTTATAAGACATCAGACTTTGACCCATTTCCTTTAATGTGAGAATGGAACAGTTAGTCAGCTTTCCCACCATGTCCTATTTCTTCCCCTTCCCATTGCTAAAATGGAAATATATATCACTCCATCTTTCATTTTCCTTCCATACTGAGAAATATTTTGATTTGCTATAATTTTTCCATTTTTAGCTGGTTGGTATTAAATGCAATATATTTTTCCCTCTTAAAATGGAAAAAAAAAAAAAGGCAAGAAAGTATAGTAATATAATGCCATCATGTTTTCTTTTATTTTGAGCTGAGTGAGTGAGGGCAATAAATATTGCCTCAATATATTTGTCCATTTGTTTTCTAACTATGAATGCAATTTAGTCACAATATTTTTCATACACAAGACATAATTCTATCAAACTGTTTCTGAACTATGGGAGACAAAAATTTTCTAACACAACTACCAAGACACTTTTGTCACTTATTGGCCTTTTTTTAGAAAAACAGCATAGCTACGCAGTTAAATGAAGGAAAAAAAAAAAGTTATATATATCAGATGGTTGCATTTTATTATCATGGAATTATTCCTTGATCATGAGTATGAAGTAAAGCAAAGTATTTAAAAGTTGGTATTTCACACTAAATTGGCTCACACACTTGATATCTCTCACTTTTCCTGTGTTACAGCTGCATAAAAGTTCTTATCTAATACCTGAGTCCATTATGCTCAAAGGTGTTCACACAATAAGAAACAGACTTTGTCCCAAAAGTCTTGCAGTGTGAGAAAGGAAAGGAAAAGATGAGATAAGAAAGAGAAAAAAAAAAAAAAAGAAAATATTATTATGTCATTTTCCAATGTTTCATAAGGAATTCATGGTAGAAAGGAACTGAACCAAAATTTTCAAGATACCCAATACCAATCCCTTCTCTAATTAAAATGAAAAGCAGATGAAAGCAGCATTAGACCCCCTTTTAAGCTTCCTGTAAGAGATTTTTAGTTTCATATGTATACACTCTGTAGAGAGGAGCTTTGGGATTTAAAAGCATAGCTTTTTTTCAAGTAGTAAAATAAGAGTAGAAAAGCAAGAACAAAAATATAGAGCTAATATCAGCTGCACTGACTTTCAATAGCTAGTGGAAAAAAAAAGGAGACTAGATTTTGACATTAATGCCTTACCTCTTAATCTAACAATTTGTAGAAGGCCAATAGCATCCTGGCTTGTGTCAGAAATAGCGTGGCCAGCAGAAGCAGGAAAGTGATCATCCTCCTGTACTCAGCACTGGTGAGGCTGCACCTCAAGTCCTGTGTTCAGTTTTGGGCCCCTCACTACAGGAAAGACTGAGGTGCAGGAGCATGTCCAAAGAAGAGCAACGAAGCTGGTGAGGGGCCTGGAGCACAAGTCTTGTGAGGAGCGGCAGAAGGAACTGGGGTTGTTTAGTCTGGAGAAAAGTAGGCTGAGGGGAGACCTTATCGCTCTGTACAACTACCTGAAAGGAGGTTGTAGTGAGATGGGTGTTGGTCTCTTCTATCAAGTAACTAGTAATAGGATGAGAGGAAATGGCCTCAAGTTGTGGCAGGGGAGGTTTAGATTGGATATTAGAAAAAATTTCTTTACTGAGAGGGTTGTCAGGCATTGGAACAGGCTGCCCAGGGAAGTGGTTGAGTCACCATTGCTGGAGGTATTTAAAAGATGTGTAGGTGTGGCGCTTAGGAACATGGTTTAGTGGTGGACTTGGCAGTGTTAGGTTAACGGTTGGACTTAATGGTCTTAAGGGTCTTTTCCAACCTAAATGATTCTATGATTCTATAAAAAACAAGTATTTAACACATTCCACACTTCCTTGTTTATCTCATCAGGGTAATCAGCCAGTTGTGCTGACAGCAGTGCATCAGTCAGGTATGTAGTGCTTTACAGTCCGCAACAATGCATTTCAGATATCATCAAGTGTTATGAAAAAAAAAAAAAAAAAGAAAAAAAAAACCTTCTTTGAATCAACCCAAGATCAAAAATCAGAACATATTCCAGCTTCAATGATGAAAATAACAACCTGCATTTTCAGGAATGTCAGTATGCTTTTGTCTCCTTAGCCGTATTTCTCTTAGCAGAAAATGAAATACTGAACTTGAAAGCACCAGGTGTATCACAAACCTTATGGTAAACTCTCTTGTATTAGTTTGTATCTTGCATGTAAATACCAAAAGAAGACTTCAACATTTCTGCTTCAAAATTTTAAGTCTAGAATACTGAATAATATTCCTCACAATTACCTCCTTGCCTCTCGCTCTTCTGTTGTCCACAAAAGCACCAAGTGGAGGACTGAACTTATGAAACTGTTGAAGAGATGAAAGCAATAAAGGACTTGACAAGCAGAATTGTAAACTATGAGACCACAGACTTTTTCTCCTCTTCAAAGCCATGTTTAACTTGGCACCTTACCCGTCCCAAGATGAACATACAAAGTATGTTATGCACTGTCTATCTTCTCTTAAAGCAGCTGCAGCCAAAGCAGCATGGCTAAGAGAACAAAGTAACAATAAAGAGGTCTGTCTGCTTAGATGCTCACAGCTGCTCATCTGATGATAGGACTGTCTTTGCCTTCTTTGCTTATAGCAGACATTTCTTTTCTTTTCAAACTCTACTGCTGGAGAAAAAAAAAGAGCTAGCAAAAAGTCTCTCTCCCTCTCTCAGAGAAATCTGATGGCTGTGTGAGGACAGATAAGAGCTCACCATGCTGATACACTGCGTGCATATCAATGTCTGCAGGCCAAGCACTGATCAGACATGGTTTCTCCAGATATTATATTCCAAACACTATAAAGATTTTTCTTACAGAAGCTTCTGAGTTATGCCAAATCCCCAAGTACCTTTCAAGATCTAACTTCAAGACTTTCTTCCAACAGAAAAAAAAAGGATCTCTTTTGAATATCTATATTTTATCTATCAATGTATATCGCAAAGCTTTACTTTTCTGGGTAATTTATACAGTAAGAAATAAGATTTTTTTTTCTGCTACAATCTTACTGTTAACTTCCAATAAATCTCATAAATATTCCAGTTATATCACCTAATGTCCCCTCACTACCACTGGTAGTTTATGAATTAACACCAAACATTGCTTCCTTTATCTTTACATAGACTCAAGATACTCATTCTCTGAGTCTTCATACAAAATTCTAACAGAAAGAATATGCTTAAAAGGTACATTTGAAACATGAAGCATTATTCATGATGGTAAGTAAAGGGAACTATAAATAACTCATCTTGAAATCCATTAAATTATCATTGCATCACATGTAGTTAGCTCTGGACCTCAAAATCTACACAGAAATTACTTCATCACCCAGATATTAATACCCACCAGAACAATGATCAAAATTTCTACCCTTGTTCTTACAAAATGCCTTCTGGAGTATTTCTCTCAGTCTCTAAAACCTGCCCTCTATCTTTACAAGAAATCAGCTCAAACATAGTATTTTCTGCATATATGGAGAAATATTTCCCTAATTTAATCTGAGACTGACCTTGTTGGTAAGGAGCGTTCACCTTAGTGTAGTTTATGGCAATATTCAACTCAGATCCTCATGGGAATGTTTTTAAGCATTTTTGTTAATTACTTAAATGCAAACCACAACCTTACCTATCTGACTTGGTTTGCTATCAACCAATCATTAAGCCAGTTTGGCAAAGCTTTTCCATTTCTTATATCTTTGCCCTGTGCAAAATATTTCATGCATCAGATCTTGTCATACCACTTGCAGCCTCTGTTTTTAAAGATGATTATTGTGGTGCAGTGATGTTACTTATTCATAAACAAGCTGCTGAAATATTAGCTGTTAGAATAATTTAATTAGTGTCTTTAATTTCTCTCTTACTGGATATTCAGCTACTTTTCTATGAATTGTGCAACAGCAGCTTAGAGCAAATTCAACCTGTCGGGGGTTTACACTATCATTCTCATCACCTGAAGTTACAATCTGTTCTATCATACAAAAAAATGATTCATTTATCCCTACGTTATTACAGTATATTTGTTTATATTCTTGGAAACAGGAAAGCAAGAAATTGTTAAGGAAGACCTTTTGATGTAACTATGAAACTGGAAAATCCAAATTCTTTTACAACTTCTCCCTCTATACTTTTCCCTCTATGACTTTCCTCTGCTGTAGTTTTCCTTCACGAAAATAAGAAAAGATAATAAAAATTATATCCTTAGAAAGCACTTGAAAATTTACAGAGGACAATGTGTGAGAGCTAAAATATTCTACTTAACACTGTTACTTTTATAAAGAAAGTGATAAATTCAAGGTAAAGAAGAAAAATGTTCACAATTAGTCCTGCCATTTTCATTGTTTAGAGAGAAAGCAGTGCAGTTTTAGAGCTATCACAGTCTGCTTCATACAAACATTATTCAAGACATGATTGAGTGTTTGGATTGAAAGAAGCATTTTGAAGGTGAACGTTATTGTAGCTCTCAGCTACCAGAATTGGTGTTCATTGTGTGCGCTGATTTTTATAGGCTAGGAGTCTTGATTCCTATGAGCTCTTGTGGAAGATTGCCAAAGTGTATAGTAGAAGTTCTGTCTCTTTTTATTCTGTAGGAAAAGAAACATTCCTTCTCAGGACTGATTTAGTGCTATATGAAAAATAAAATTTGCAAATTTGAATACTGAAGTGGACAAAATATTTAAGCATACTTTTCACAGTTTTAAGATTAAGTGTATAAGTCATTTAGGTATTATGAAGGCCTCAATACCATTGATCAGCTGCAACTTCAAATTAAATTCGTCTGCTACCAGAGAATATTTACATGACTATTATATACCATGCAATTTTTGCATATAGCTAGAAATCTTGCCAGCATGGGATGAAAAAAGATTTATTAGTGGGATCTGTAGATGACAACATACACTAATTCTAACAGTGAAAGTTACTTCTGCGGAAAAAATAAGGCTAGAGAGAGGAAGGAGGAAAGGGAAAAGTCTTCCCAGCTGCCATCTAGAAAAGTCAATCATGAGACAAGAATTATTGTCTGGGTGGTCTCTTCAGTGCAGCAGGTGGTGACAACAAAGATCACAGTGATGTTTTTTTCCTTAGTACTATATACTTTTTTGCCAGGACCTTCTAAAACTCCCTATTGTTTTATGATAATATCAGCAATAATTGGAGCGTGCTAATCATGTGTAAATGTTGCAAATGGAATGGTTGTTCAGCTTCTGTGCACATATATTGCTGGTTAACTACTTAGTACTTGATCAATATCAACTTTGCTGTGCACAACATTTAGTTTTCTAAAATATAAACTAAAAATTATGAAACAATGGGTGCGGGAGGATTAAGGATGATTCTCAGACCACTGATAGTTGTTTCTCATGAGAACCTACCATAATGACACTCTTAGGATTTGCAGGTACAAGGCTGTGAGAGCAGCAACATAAGATTAGCATGATAAAAGAAAAAAAAAAACCAAACCAAAACTGCCACAGAGACTCAGAAAACACTTGTCTCATTAGCTTCAGGGAAAAGCTATAGAGCTGCAGACAGTGCATTTGCACTGTTTTCCTCACTTTCTGCTAGCATTCTTACTTAATTTTGTCAGATCTTCCTGCCTCAAGTTAGATGTAACTGTCATATTGTTCTTATTTTTAGGTTACTGTTCCCCCCCCATTTCCCTCTCCCTAATTCCTTGTACTATGCTTTGCCACTGTCCACCTCCAGTTCTCTGTCTGTATTACTTACTTTTGCCCACTTCCTGGGGCACAATTTGTGCGCAGCACTGCAGAAAAGCTGCTGCATGCAAAGCATACAGGGAGCGCAGGCACCTGAGAACAACTGTGCAGCCCGAGCAAACAAGGTTCTCAAAAACCTTGTTCTGTATTCTTTGTATCATTTGCCAGTGCTTAGTTACTTTAATTTTACACTTGATTTCTTATTTAGCTCCAAATGTCAGTCAATGGATCTACTGAGAATTTTGTTTGCTAGACTGAATGTATCCTCTATCACCAGCTATTCAGGTCCCTAGACACTTCCAGATCCTGATCAGGTCAGTCATTCACTGATAAACTGAACAGCCTGAATTTTTATGTTATGGGATTATCCCAAGCCTTTAAATTATTCTTCTGTTTTTTTCTGAACTCCTGATGAATGAATTACTGGGGCCACATATGCATCTTGTTATGTTCTGCAGTACTTCAGAGGAACTTGAGAGGTTTCTTGCTTCTCACAGTAGTTAGAAAGGCTTCTTGTGTCCGATGTGTTGTTAAAACTGATTTTGGCCAAATATTTTTACAGTTCTGTGCTGAAAAGTCTGGTAAGAGAAAAAAATAATGATCTTTAGACCTAACATGTAAAATCCTCCCAAAACAAATATTTTACTTTCTGTTGCCATATCTTAAAGTCAACAAGGAATTCCCAGCTGATGTTATGTTATTTGGATTTTTTGAAGCATTTTTTGTATGCTCATAAACTGAGAGGAAAAAACCTAGTTGGATGGAACAATGGTGAAACAGCAGCTACTGTCAGTGTAATGTGTCTTTGATCATTCTCAGTGAATTACAAGGAAGATTACAAATAGAGCAAGTAGACTCAGGTTTCTACTTGTTCAAGAGAAAGTAAAGTAAGTAAATAAGCTAGTAAGTAAATATCACTGGTAAGTTTAAGCTGAATTGCTAATTATTATCTAGACATCACTGGAAGGGAAATTCTGCATTTTGTTGTGTGCAAGCTGAAAAATATTTTTCTTGAATTCCCCTACCAGTCTCTAACTCAAGGTCTTGTTATAGGTAAAAGCAATATGTTTTATATACAAAACCAAGGCTTTGTTATTAGTCTAATTAAAACCTTAACAGCCTAATCAAAGAATTATCAGTCCATTTACAATGATACTTAAGCTTCAAATTATGTATAGGTAAAATTGACAAACTTTCTAGTGTCAGTACTTTTCTTCAGCATTATACTCATTGTTCATGTTCATGTTCCTCCAGGTCCTCATGTCTGATTTCAAATCATGCTACATATAATAACTACAAGTTATAACTACCCATAAGTTACAAAATAGGTAAATAGTAGGTATTACATAACACAATTGTATAAAACAAAAAAAATCTAAACCAGAGTAGATTATAGTTACTCAGTCATTAGTTCTTTGCAGTTACATGTCTGCAGGCAACCCAAGACAAGTCTAGACAAAGCCTGCCAAGTCTAGAGGGCTGTGTTGTTAATGTAACACAAACACCGTGGCCTCTTATCAGCAACAGGACATTATTTACTGGGCTACAAGCCTATAATACAGATATTTTAATGGACCATAACAAAAATGTTGTGTTCCAAACAGTTTTATCTGCCAAATGCAGATATAGCAATGAAATGCAAAATGACATGAAAGTTAAACACTGAAGAAATAATGATAGTCAACATCCACAACTACTTGAAAGTCTGTGTAAGAAGTTATACATATTGGTGGTCAATATTTAATCTAAGAGCACAATAGATCATCCCAAGTTAAAAGAGCTTGTAATGAATGACAGCCATGTCACTGCAAATATCCTACTTGTACAGGATATTGTACAGGACATTGTACAGGAAATGGCTATATTCTATGGCAAAACAAGACAATCAAGAAAAATCTACTTTTTACAAATCACTGGCTAGGATCCTGGAAGAGCACTCAAAAGAGCATTATGGAAGTGCTCAGTCTGACAGTTGTTACAAAAATTCCCTTCCCTAACTATTATGTCAAACAGTCTTTATAGTATGAACATGTATTAACTTTGTTTATATATATATATTTTTATATATATATATAAAATGTAATGAGGTAGTGGACTTTTACTGGAGACTTTGGCATTGTTCCTGCTGAAGTAAAACAAACTAAAGAACAGCCCAGCCCTGGAAATAAAGACTTTGTTTCTTAGAAGCAAGAGCTGTCCATGAAGGATGAAGTATACCCCTGGACAAGCAAGGTAAGGATAGCATCCTAGTCCCTCTAACATGATCTATTTGAAGATGTCCCTGCTCATTGCCGGGGGGGTTGGACTAGATGACCTTTACAGGTCCCTTCCAACCCAAACTATTCTATGATTCTATGTCTTTGAAACCCTCCCAGGGTTGTCTGGCATCATAGATAAGTAACTATAGAAAGACTCACTTCGGGGACATCTGTATCAATAAACAAGCAGCAAGAATGTTACGAAAATAGAGTCGCTTTGCGGAGTTTTATTATGATTAGTAATCATCAGTGTGGATGTTAGTGGTTAGTCAGATCATGTTGTGCCTGAATGTTTGAAAGGGGCAAGAACCCTGTGTAAAATCACATTCGGAATGCCCCAGTTTCACTCAAACACTTCATGCACGTGAATAAATATTTACTTTTGTAATTCTGTGCTTTGCATCCTAGCATCTCTCCTGGATCAGCATGGACAAAGTGAAAATTTTTGTGACACAGGTCTCTTTCCTTTGAAGTCCTAGATTCTTCACTGCAGAAGGCATCACACACACATTACTAAACGAGTGCACTGGCAGTAGACAATGTATCTTTGTGATAATAATAAATAATTGTGTACAATTTTCCAAGAAAAGGAACACTGGGTACCTCTACAGACAGAAAAGTAATTCCTGCTTGCATTTTCTGTATATGAATACACTTGTAAGGTAAGAATTAACTTCTACTGTTGATACTTAGAGACAACACAATGCATGAGCATGCACTGTTGAAAAGCATCTTCACAAATATCTAGGGAGTTATTTAAAACTAATGAAAAAAGTTCAAGTGTAAAAACATTGAAGAAGCTGAAATTCTGATTGGTGTCAGAACACAAGAGAAGAAGCAGCTCTATGGATAAACTCCCTGCTGCACATCTTCCAGTGCTCACATTTGACTCAGTAAACTCAGAACTGTTTAAACTTGGGAAAGAAACTACAGGAAAAAAAAAAAAAAAAAGTGTTTCACAATTTTGGGGTCTTTTTTTGTTTGTTTGATGTACTTCACTGGACAAGGAAATCCTAGTTGTTTTTGAAGATATCTTGAGACACTGCCATTTGAGATAGGAAGTTCACAGAGGAAAAAAGTGTTCAAAGGTAGACTTGATGTAATAGGCTGGCTGCTGAAATAAAAGAATTAGAAATTAGTTGTTATGTCAAAACATAGTGATGAACCTTGTGGGTCTCTACCAGGACAGAAGTCATTAAGTTTGCTAGCATGATATTGGTGCAACAAGGGGAAATATAATAGAGTTAGAGTTACACTCCATTTCAGTATTATAAAATATACTGTGCCATTCAGGTTGACCTTTCAAAGGCTCAGAATGAATACGAAACTGAAACTTCTATGGCAATGTGTTCACCTCCTTAAGCACAGAGTAATCCTGTAAATGCCATGTTCATCCAGAGAAATGAAGGTTATACTAGCAAAACAAACAGCTTCTTTCCACAACCAGTCAAATAATTTTTGGGAAGGTGCTAAAAGACATTGGTGAGTAGCTCAGATGTTTTTCCAACCCCATCAAATCTAAACCTGCTTCAAGATATAGATTTTACATGCTCATAAACTCACTTTTTTTTTCCTTCTCTCCTTCTAGATTGTAGAAACAGGGAGGTTATATACACAAAAGGAACAAGAAACATAGAATCATAGAATCAAAGAATGGTTTGTATTGTAAGGGACCTTTAAGAATCATCTAGTCCAACCCCCATGCCATAGTCAGGGATACCTTCCATCAGATCAGGTTGCTCAAAGGCCTCTCCAACTTTAGCTTGAACACTTCCAGGGATGGAGCATACACAATTTCCCTGGGGAACCTGTTCCGTGTGTCACTGCCCTCATAGTGAAAAAAAGTCGTCTTCTTACCTAAGGTAGATCTTCCCTCTTTCAGTTTAGAACTGTTGCCCCTTGTCCTGTCACTACAGGCCCTGGTAAAAAGGCTTTCTCTGTCTTTCTTGTAATCCCCCTTTATATATTGAAAGGCAACAATAAGGTCTCCTTGGAGTCTTCTCTTCTCCAAGCTGAACAACCCCAATTCCCTCAGCCTTTCTTCATAGGAGAGGTGTTCCAGACCTCTGACCATTTCCATGGCCCTCCTCTGGACTGGCTGTAACAGATCCGTGTCTTTCTTCTCCTGGGGACCCCAGAGCTGAACGTAGTACTCCAGGCAGGGTCTCACAAGAGCAGACTAAAAGGGGAGAATCACCTCCCTCAACCTGCTGGCTACACTTCTTTTCATGCAGCCCAGTATAGATGGACCACCAGATTAGTCAGGCACAAATTTGCCCTTGGTAAAGGCATGTTGGCTGTCTCTAATCACCTCCCTGTCTTCCATATGTTTTGACAACTTCCAGAAAGGTCTGTTCCAGGACCTCACTGGGCACAGAAGTGAGGCTGACTGGTCAGCAGGTCCAAGGGTTGTGCTTTTTACCCTTTTTAAAAATGGATGTGATGTTTCCCTTTTCTCCAGTCACTGGGGACTTCACCTGACTGCCATGACTTTTCAAATATGGTGGAGAGAGCAGCTTAGCAACTACATCTACCAATTCCCTCAGGACCCTGGGATACATCTTGATGGGTCCCATGGACTTGTGTATGTTCAAATTCCTTAGATGGTCTTGAACCTGATATTCTCCTATGACGGGAGGACCTCATTCCCCTACTCCCTGCCTCGAGATTAAGGGATTTGAGAGATGTGGGAAGAGCAATTGCCAGTGAAAACTGAGGCAAAAAATTGTTGAGTACCTCAGCCTTCTCCTTGTTGCTTGTCACTAGTCCTTCTGTCTTACTTATTGGCAGGATGGGGGGTACATTTTCTTTTGTCTTCCTTTTCTGACCAATGTACCTGTAGAAGCCCTTATTATTACTGTTCACATTCCTTGCCAAATTCAGCTTCAATCATGTCTTAGCTTTCCTGATCTCATTCCTACATATCCAGGCTGTGTCCCTGTATTCTTTCCAGGATGCATGATCCTGCTTCCACTGCCTGTGCGTTTCCTTTTTATATTTTAGTTTGACCTTACTCAGCCATGCTAATCTTCTGCCTTCCTTGCCTGATTTTTTACATGTGCGAATCATGAGCTCTGGTGCTCTAAGAAAGATGAAGCATTTCACAAGTGTTTCCCTGTTGGTTCCTCTGTCTCTGCTCTGTTGTCTAAAACTCTGTCCACTTTCCCTGCTAAATCTAACTTGGAGTTCTCCTCATAAGTCTGGCCAGCTTGTTGGCAAAGACCTTCTTTCCCTACTTGGTCAGGTAAATGCCACCAGCTCCCAAAAGACACAATTTCAGATACATTAACAAGTGAAGTTTTAAATTATAAAATTTGGACATTAAAAAAAAAAAAGATTGTCTTTAAGTTTATATATAGAGAAAAGCTTGGGTTATTTTTTTTTTTATTTCTAAAAATTTTGCCAGCAGGAGACTAGAATGGTCTGATGACTGGAATAACTGCATCACAGCTGATAGTTAGGCCCCAGTTCAGCAAAATACTCAGATACATGGTAAACCCTGAGCACTGCAGGAACTTCTCACAATTTCTCATGAACAAGAACCTGCCCTAAACTTAAAAAAAAAATAAAAAGAAATCTGAATCAATTCCTGAACTAACTTTCACTTCTGCGTGCAATCACTTCGTTGAATTGGGACGTGTTCGTCAACCATGTTTTGATTAATAAATCCTATTCCTCAATAGGTTGCAAAATGCTATTTATGAAAAATGTCATAAAAAATTACTTAAAGGGACAAAGTGACAGGAGAAATTTTGCATGTTTGATTTCATTTATCAGATAAGAAAATTCAACCAAACAGTAAATGTCTCAAAAGAGGGAAAAGAATAAAATGGCATAAATAACTATCTATAATTAGGTCTGTGTTGCTCAGACAGCAGCTACAGAAGATGCCTGTAGAGGAAGAGTGATCTTCTTGATACTCATTGCCTGATTTTGATTAATATATCACTTTTTCTTTCACAAGGAACAAGGTTTGAAGGCACCAGAGGCAGAATTAGATATTGCCGTTTGTGCCAAGATATCAATAAATACAATATATATGTTCTTTTTACTCATAAAAGTGCACCAACTCTCAGCTTTTGTTATCCATACCAAAAAGCAGGACATGCAAAATGAACAGGACAAGCAAATTGAGAACACATGCTATGTTGTGATAGCTGCTCAGTCTTGTTTTGCAGGTGATGCTATCAGAGTCCAATAGTCTCTGACTAGGAGGTCATAAAGTTTAATACCAGATTTTCTTATCTGAAGACAGTTCATCTTAGATGGGTTTTCAAATTTAGCAGAGCGATACAAAATATACTGAAAACACCATACAAACATGACACTTAGCAAAATGCAGCAATTGCAATACACACTTCAATCACAGTACCAATGTGATCCCCATTACTAGTCTCTATAATACACTTGCTGCCACGACACTGGGCATCCCAAATAGCTGGGAAGGAATACATGGGTTGAAGCCAGCTCAAGTGTGTTTCTTTCTTGGAAACTCTTGCTAGTTATTTAGTTTTTATTCTCTCAGTTGGGCTGAGCCACACATTTACTCTCCCCATGCTGGTCTAGCTAACTCAAGAAGACATTTACACCACCAGTTGATCCACTTAGCTGTTGACAGCTGTTCATTTAAAACAAAGGCCACCCTCTGGTCCCCTTTGCAGCGAGATAAAGTCAGCTTCTTTGCAACAGCTGTAGTCAGTCAAACCCTGCACTATTTTCTGAGCTTCAGAGGCACATTGCCCTTGCCCAAATACACTGATCTTTCTTCCATTGTAGGGGTTTATTCAATGAGTCACAATCCACCCCTAGGGGTTTAGTCAGTCACAGATGTTGATGACTGACTGAACAGCAGTATTAAAAAGACTTGGTTTGGTTTTAAATTATCCATAATAGTCTATCAATACTAGTTGCCTTTGAATCAATATCCACTCTTTTCTGCTGGAAATAAAAGAATGAGTTAGACAATAGCTGAAAAGTACTCACAAATTAATTTATAAATTTTTCCCTTCTTCACATTCAATGAAAGCCTATATTGCTCATCAATATACCATATCCTTTCTTTTTTTAAATAAACATTTTAGGCAACAAGTTATTGACATTTGAAATTAAAACCCAGTTAACTTGTTGTGAAATGAATAAAGAGAAATTCTAACCTTGTTTTCAGAGAGGACAAATTCAAGTGGGTAAAAACCATTAATCTATGAATATCTTTCAGAAGTCTTCTGACCCAGACTCCACCACTTTGCTTTTTATTAGCTTGCTTTCCCCAAACTCACTGCCAAATTAATTCTGTTTGCAGAACAGAAATGTCAGAGATTCCTGCAGGGCTGAAGATGTTTGAGCATTTTTCTATTAAAAAAAAGTTGTTGTCTTTTGTTAAGCTCTAATTATGACAGCAATAAACAAAAGACTTATTATCTGTACTATGTCATCCTGCTAGTGATCAAATTTATTGATAAAACACACTATAACACAAACTCCTGGTACAATAAAAGGTTTCCTTTATAACAATAGGGACAGGTTTATTATAGTAGGAAAACCACATTTTAATAATGTAAGAATAAATTCAGTTGTGTAAGCCTGACAGCATTGTTCACAGCACTCTGCTGTCCCAAGGAGCCTCAGATACTAGGAGGAAAACAAAATAGTAACATAAGACACAGCAAACATTGTACAAATAAATCTTTTCCATAAATTCATCAGTTAAAAAAAAAAGTCTCTGTAGGTGTAATTAAGCTATCAACATGAATACATCTGTCTGACACCTGTATCTCCAATACCTCCAATATCTAAACCATCTACTCAAAGCTATGATCAGCAACAGAAATACCAGAAGGGCTAGATAGTTTTCTGTTTCCCACTGCTGGTAACAGGCAAATAAAGCCAGTTTGTCCCATATTCATCTCTTTCTGATTGACCTGGGAATAGGAACAGGCAAGGAAGCTTGGTCATCTGTCCACCAGAAGTGAACACAACATATCTGGCTCCCTGACAAAGACCGTTACCATCCCTGTTTTTGATCTGAGAATTTCAGTGTCATTCATGCATGAAAACAACAATGCTATTGCAATGCAGACATTTGTGGAAAATACTTGTGGTTTTCCCTTGTAATTAGTTTCCCTCTGAGTTGTCATGCCAGAGTTCAAGTTTATTCTCTTTCTGGGTATCTGATTACACATCTTACTTGTTTAATTCTATCTTTGCTTAAAACCAACTTGAATGTTGTGGTGTTGCCATCAAAATGAAGGTGAAATACCTTTATCTAGGGTTGGTAAAAATGTAATAGTGACTTAGTGTTGTACTGGAACAGTAAATAGTTACCCAGAGCAGTTGTAGGCTGGAATAGCTATCAAATCCACATTAGCACAACTTTGCTACTGCTGTTACCAGGATGTTTAGAAAAGAGACAGAGCAGGTATGCTCATCCATACTGCAGTCACCCCTTCATTTGCTATGTACGTACATTCAGAGCAAGACGGTGAGCTAATACCATTCATACTGCAGTGAAAACATCAGTGAGTTTCTCTTCTGGTAAGAAGAGAAAGAGTAACTCTTTCTGGCTAAAAGGTCTGTATCTGATTATGGAGCATTATGTCAATTCTTCTTTTCCACTGCTGACATAGACTGCTGACTGTGACTGTGTTCACTAACATATTTTGCTTTGCTTTTCTCTTGAAAAGCCTAAAAAGAGACATGAAGCATCTGCAAACCACCAAGACTGTAACATGTTCTATTGCATACCTCTATATCCTTTTACTGCAGTTATACAGTCCCCACTACCACAGTTTGATGCACTTAATTCATCTTTGTCTTAAGAGAAGTAAGGGAGTTTCAGCCAAATCCATTTTTAAAATGGTAATCAGAGATACACTGACAAGTTAAGATTGAAATCTCAGTTGTCACTCTTCAAAAACCAGCTATGTGTACCTTGGGTAACAGATTCATGAATTAGCATAGATATATTTTCTTCTGTCTCTAAATATATAACTAAAATACACTGAGAAGAGAGATAATGACTACCTTTGTGAACACTAATTCACTCAATGATTTACTGCAGTTCTTTCTGATGCCGTGGACTTGCTTGTGACCAAAATGGTCCAAATTACACTACGGTAGGACAAATGTTAATATCCTGACCTAATCTGAATTATATCCTCCAGAATGAGGATTACAGTATGTCCAGGGAACTGTGCTTGGAGTTTAAAGGTACTGAGGTAACCTTAAAATGTTTATTTAAACACTTAGAAAATTTTTCAAAAACAAGAGCAATGACCATAGCAAATAAATTTCTGCTCTGCTTTTTCATAGACAGTTAGAAAATTACCTTTAGAATGATTAAGAAGACTTCAAAACTTCAAGATAAATTGTTGATGTACAAAATCATTATTTAAACATTTCATGAACATTTTTTTTCCTTTCCCTTCCATGTTTATTACCTAACATTTTCATAATGTAATAACTCCAGTCAGCAAACATTAAATTCCCTCTATGAATGAATAGCATCTTTCATGAACTATGAGAAGGCAGGAAACATCCTCTGTAAAGAAACAAACAAAGCAACTCCTCTGCAGATGTTCAGTAAGTTAAACCTTTTATGGTTTGACACCTCTCCTTTTGTTTTCTTTTTGGTTGCAACAGAAGGTCATATAAATTTTGCTGACTCACTCTACAGCCTTATGTCATGTTAGAATCAGCCCTGAGGAAAAATCAAAACAAGTAACTATAAGAATCATCAGGGTGGAAGAGGTCCTCGGAAGACTAAATTCTGACCTTTTATGGAAAATGACAGTCTAGTCAGGATAACACTGGCAACTCAGAGGGCATGCAAGCTTGTCTAACTGCTTTCTTCTCATGGAATAGAAAAGCAGTATTAATTTTGCTGACCTCATTCATATGCTGTTCATCCACCCTCTTTCCACTGTTAAACAGATCACTGCATACAAACAAAATACAAAAAGATACTCCTCTGTTTATGGTGGTGATTTTCTTCCTTTTTTTTTTTTCTTCTTTTTCTTTAATAGCCAGATAACTATCAGAGTAACCACCCATCTCAGACTTCAGAAATGGTTACAAGTACTAGCAAGACTTGTCACAGATCTAACAATAGGTAACGAATAGATACATAACCCTAAAAATCTTGACAAAATAGAGTACGATACAAACATGAAAAAATTATTTTAAGGCAAATCATGCAGGTCTTTATGATGAACCTGGGAGCTGAGATATACAGAAGGGAACACTATAGATTGCAGCCATAGAGGGCAAATAATACTCTGGCAAGTACTATCACCAACCACAGGATAAATTGCTAAGTGCAAGCCAGAAGGAAAAGACCCCATAGGTCTTGCAAGCCTAACTTTCATAGAAGCAGCCCCTGCATAAGATAGTTCATAACAAAATATTTTAGAACCCGTCCTGCATTAAGCCATGCACTTTCTTCTGGGATACTGACAATGTCAAGCTCTCAAGCTCTCCTCAGGAATGAATGTTTTCAGCTAAAAAATGAATTGGTAATTTCCATTTCCACAGTGAAGTCTGCATGAAGATGCCATGATAGGACACATCATAATGAGAATTCGAGCTTCTACAGTGAAAGAGTGTGTCTACTACAGCATTTCCAATGTACTCAAGAATACTTCAGTCATACTAGGAGATACTATTAGATTTGCTTTCTAAGTCTTATGAAAAGACTGTATGAAAAGCTCTGCTTCCATAAACAATTTTTACTTTGAAACATGCATTAAAGAGCATATCAACTGTATATTCAGAAGCCTGTTTTCTATTTTAACCACTTTGATACCTCTTAATGGCAAAACCCCCTAAATTAAAAGATATTGAACTGAAAAAACCAGAACCTATTCACAGTAAAAAAAAAATCCTTCAGATGAAAAAGAGCTATGTCTAGATCTTTCTGCTAAAAGGAAATTTCAGTCTAAAGCATTTAAGAACTTTCGATGTAAATAAAGACATGTATTTGGTTTACATGGCAAGGTTTTGGTAGTGTGGGTCTGGCAGGGGTGAATTCTGCAAGAAGGTGCCAGAAGAAGTCCCCATGTCCAACAGACACAGTTCCAGCCAGCCCCAACACAGACCTGCTGCTGGCCAAGGCCGAGCCAATCAGCAACGGTGGTAGTGCCTCTGTGATAATGTATTTAAGGAGGGGTAAAAACTGCTGCACAGCAACAGCTGGAGAGAAGAGTGAGAATAAGTGAGAGAAACAGACCTGCAGACCCCAAGGTCAGCGAAGAAGTAGGGAGAGGAGGTGCTCCAGGCGCCGGAGCAGAGATTCCCCTGCAGCCCATGGGGAAGACCATAGTGAGGCAGGCTGTCCCCCTGCAGCCCATGGAGGTCCATGGTGGAGCAGATATCCACCCTGCAACCCATGGAGGACCCCACACCAGATCAGGTGGATGTGCCCCAAAGGAGGCTGTGAGCACGTGGAGAGCCCGTGCTGGAGCAGGCTCCATGGAGAAGAACCCACACTGGAGCAAGTTTTCTGGCAGGACTTATAGCCCAGTGGGGTACCCACGCTGGAGCAGTCCATTCCTGAAAGACCGCACCCCATGGAAAGGACCCATGCCGGAGCAGTTCTTGAAGGACTGCAGTCCATGGGAAGGACTCACATTGGATAAGTTTGGGAAGGACTGTCTGCCATGGGGGAGACCCCACGGTGGAGCAGGGGAATAGTGTGAGGAGGAAGGAGCAGTAGAGACAATGTGTGATGAACTGATCACAACCACTATTCCCCATTCCCCCTGTGCCGCTCAGGGGGAGGAGGTATAGAGGTCAGCAGTGAAGTTGAGCCCGGGAAGAAGGGAGGGGTGGGGGGAATGTGGTTTTAGATTTGTTCTTACTTCTCATTATCCTACTCTGATTTTGATTGGTAATAAATTAAGTTAATTTCCCTAAGACGAGTCTGTTTTGTCTGTAATAGTAATTGCTGAGTGATTTCCCTGTCATTATTTCGATCCACGAGCCTTTCATTATATTTTCTCTCCCCTGTCCAGCTGAGGAAGGGGAACGATAGAGTGGCTTGGTTGGCACCTGGCAGCAAGCCAAGGTCAACTCACCACAATAACATGTTTAAATAAGAAAGAAATTTTAATTAATTCTATGCTTGGACTTTCCAACCCTTCCAGGCCTTATCTATAGTGAAAAACCTATGGACCAAGCCCACAGAAGCTTAGCTGGAGAACAGCTACTAGCTGTACCAACTCCTGAAACCACAGGCTGACTGCATAAGCTCTTCTCTTCTAGGAGTTCCTATAAACTCGCAAAAGCTGGTCTCAGCTTAGAGGCCATACTTATAGTTGACACTTCAAGAGATTTAGCTATCAATTAAACAAACATATTCTGGTATCAGCTAGGAATTGGCACCAAAGGTATACCAATGGCTCAGTCATCTGTTTAGTCTGTAGCTAAGATGTTACGAGCAACTTCCAACACTGCCTTTTAGTTGTCATGCATAGGAAGGAGAGACAGGTCAAAGTAGTAAGTCCTACAGTCACCTGGTGGCCTGGAGGGTTTCAAAACATGGGCCAGAGAGGATCATAGTGCAGGTTCAGGACTTGAACATGGAAAGTATTAGGCATGTGGGAGGTTAAACCAAATTTCTATTGATGCCAAACAGGCAGCATAGACACAGCTGGTGTTTCAGTTGTTGCTGCAAAGCACAGAAAGAAGGTTTTTCTCTGAAGATTGCAGAGAAACCAAAACTGACTTCACTGTGTAAACCCAGGCTAGAGAAAACAATTTAATCTGTTCTTTCTCTGGGGTGAGCATATAATATCCTTAATGCAAAAACACTGCTGTATAAGAAGGTAGACATATTCATTGACATATTAAGGTCTCAAGCGGCCTTGAGAAGTGACCTTAAACATAGGTTATCACTGTAATTTAAGCAATCTGTAACAAAAAGTTTGATAACTGTGCATTGGCCTTTAAATGGCAAACGCCTGTCCCAATCCAATGTTGGGGAAGGTTTCGATATGATCCCAAGAGCGAGATTAAGACACAAATGAGGTCAAATGCTGTATACCCAAAAGAGTTTTTATTATCAAAAGTATCAAAAGTAGAAAATAGTAGCGATAGGATAGAATGGAAGAAGAGGCAGAAATCAAGCAAGCAGTCAGAATAGACTTGCAAAGATAGTCACCACCATGGATCCAGCGGTGTCCCATTGGTCCTCAGTCTTCAATTCTTCGGTGCTGGGTGCACACCATGGCTTGTCTCCATGGATTTTTATAGGGCATATTTCGATGAGGTATGCACATATGTATTGTTCATGCACTGTTCACACGCTGCAGGTTTTGTCTATCACACGACCTTTGTGTGATCAACACCAGAAACCAGTATCTTATCTCAAAGACTACAGTTTCTGTGAGAATGGTAGCCTCCACATTCTTACATGCTTGTTGGCTTCAGCCTGTTTCCTCTCCTGAATGCCTCAGTGGCCTAGTAATTGTCCTTATGGACGGAGGAATGTCCTGCTTAGACAGGCCATCTCAGAGACAAAGGGCTCGAGATAAGCAGTCCACAATTCTTGAGATGAATGGCTTGAGAAGTCTCTCACACCTAACAATCTTTGAGACAAACAGCTCAAGATAACAATTCAGTCTCTCACACCACCATATATCTAAAATATTTACAAAGCCAGCAAACTGCCATTCAAAAATTGGTAGTGCAATGGTAAACTTGCTTAGATGATCATATGAGACAAGGAAAACAAAGATGAAATTGCAGTGACCATCTGGTACTGCTAATCATAACTGTATTGAATGACCTAATAAATTATCTCCATCTCTAGATTACATGAAGTCCCATATTCAGAAGTAGATGATACTGCAGTGATATTTTTAAACAGCTGTTTATGTGCTATACTTATAGTAATTTGAATTTCCTGCTTGTTCAGTAGTGCACTCTCTAGTTGCTGTTTCAGAGCAATCTAAGAGGCAACATCCCTCCCTCCTCTCTCTCTGCCCCCCCCTCCATTTTTGTACTTCCGTTTATCAGCAAAGGAGGTTACTGAGCTTGCAGTGCAGTGCAGAGTTTTCTTTGCATCAGGTTTTCCTCTCTGATACACACATTCTTTTCCTGCTAGCCAACAAGCTGGTAGTAACAGGGAGACGGTGAACTATGGCCTGAGAAATACCTCAGATTAGAAAGGAATACTACTTCATGTCTCTCTCCGAGAGAACAGGAGTGTTTTGGTTTAACGCCAGCAGGCAACTGAGCACCACGCAGCTGCTTTCTCACTCCCCACCAACACAGTTGGATGGGGGAGAGAATCGGAAGAAAAAAGTAAAACTTGTGGGTTGAGAAAAGAACAGTTTAATAGAACAGAAAAGAAGAAACTAATAATGATAATGATAACAATAATAAAATGACAGCAGTAATAATAAAAGGATTGGAATATTCAAGTGATGCACAATGCAATTGCTCACCACCCGCTAACCGACACTCAGTTAGTCCCAGAGTGGTGATCCCCCATAAACTCTACAGGAAACAACATTATCTCTATTCCATTTAGGGCAGAGGCGGGGGCAGGTTTTAAAGTGGAAAATTGTCTAGAAGATACCAAAGATGATATAAAACAAAACCCTTATCATTGTCTGCTTGAATTCTCTTCCATAACAGAGATATATAACAAATCTTTTGAGCTCTGCAATTGCAAAAAGAGCTGTGACTACTCCAGCAGGAACCATTGGCAAATTAACATAAAATGTCATTAATGAAGAAACAATTTTATCTGAAAGTCTTCTATTGTTTCATCTCTGTGATTATTGTTTCTTATGAACTCTGACCACTGACAGTGCAGAACAGTATTTAGCTCTCCAGCCCCATTTAGTCTGAAACAAAACTGAACAACCATCTTATACCACACTTCAGTCTTTCTAATTGTTATAATTCATTCTCATTTTGTTGTGATAAAACAGGATACAATCTGCCAAAGTGATCTCAACAGCAATCAAACTATTAGTGTTTCCATACACACAACTGTTATGTATGAAGATCTGTAGTGTATTCTTAGCCTGGAATGATACAGCAATTAAGACCTTGATTGGATATCAGTCTGAATACCTTCCCTCTGTAAGCACAGATCTACGTTATTTTGCTAAAAGGCTCCCAAAGCAAAGACAAATCTGGACAACCTCCATGATTCTGCTTTATAACTAATTAAAACTAATTTCAAAATGCCTAATGCATTTCAATTTACTTGCAAGTAAAGGCATCTAATATATATGGTTAGAATAGATGTTTTATAAGCATACCACCATATAAACTAAGTAACTCTTCCATGCCCTTTGCATGTGCGTTTTAAAGATTAAAACAGCAAGAAAAGCTAGGTCCACAACAGAATGTGAAACATCCAGGTATCCAGGCCCAGAAAAGGCTGAAATGGGGTCTATATCAATTCACAACATAAAATGAAAAAAACAGTATCTGCAGATAGAAGAAAAGAATGGGACAGAGGGAATACAGGACTCACATTAATGGGAAAAAGTGTGATTCTCTGTATGAAAAAATTCAATGAGAAGTATTAGAGGCAGTATTAGATATAACATCTAAGACTAAGTAATGTGCAACATAAAGTCCAAACTGTATCCTAACAGGCATGTTAAGAGTCCATTGACTGAGTTTCATATTAGCACAAATAAAATTACAAAATTATTAAATATCCAGTAAAATGTTAAATTATTAAACATGCATCAGAATAGATCAGCCATCATGAAGCAAGGCTGAATATCAGGAAATCAGAAACTCAAATATTTTCAATAAAACCCAGGAATTTTGAGTGAGTTCCCAAAGGGTTAAAGGGTAGAAAATATGAATATCAAATAATGCTTATGGATCAGGGCTGTACGAAAGTTTAGACACTGTCTGGGCATTAAAAGCCTTTTAAAAAATGGAAGAATTGACTGAATGTGTTGCATATGAATACTGGATGTACTGGCCTTGTAAGAGTCTGAACCTACCATGACTGCTCAAAAAAGTTTTAGAGAAAAAGACATGGAGGGAAAATGGTTGGAAGAGAGTTCTATAAACATTTTGCCAGATTTTATTAAGCAGGAACACATAAATTAGGTAAGGATATTGCAACAGATAACACCTAAAGGAAAGAAAGAAGTGCAAGGACAGAGAATTTCAGTACTGCTGTGAGCAGAAACCTGTATCACAGAAATATGTTGCAGCATGTACATGGGCTCAACAATACCAGAAAGAGGGATCTGAGCAATAAACAGTCAGTAACACTGGATTTGATTAACTAGGCTCAACCAAATTACAATTAGGGGAGACGTAGTATCTCAGGTACCTATTATATAACAAATACTGCCGAAGTTTCTCCAATCTTTCAAATAATCTAAAAATTAAAGAGGGTTAATGGTAGCACAGATTTCATTCTACCAAGTGGACAGTTTTGTAGAAAAGCTGCTTGTTTACTGTGAGAATAGGCAAAATGACAAAAAGTTGTATGGGGTTGTTCATTTGTTTTTTAGGATTTTAAATAACATTTCTCATTTCAGAAAGGCAACCTTTGAGAGTTTCAGGGAATGAGTTGATGAAGTAAACTAAGGAGCTTAATGTCATATAGGATTTTTCATTTCCAGATAGATATTGCTTCTTTAATCTCATATCATGAACCACAGGGAAAACAATGCAAGAAAGGACTCTGAACCTGAGGAGATGACTAACTCTTCTGGTAATCATGTTAGCAGTAAACAGTATACAGTGATAAAATAAATGGTTGAAAAGCAAAGAAGGTGTACCTTAAAAGTCAAGAGGAAAAAGAGAATTTGCAAATTGCTTCAATCAAGATAAACTAGTGTTTGAAATAGATATTAAAACAAATAGGAAAATATTCTGTGGTCACATAAATTAAAATACATAAGGAAGAAAGAAAGGTGGTCTGCTATACAGTGGCATTTGAGAATGAAGTTAGCCTTTAAAAAAGAAGGCTCCCAAATCAATATCTTGCTTTAATTTTCAATAAGGAAGAGGTAATGAGAATGGGTCTATGGAAATGACTGCAACTGCAATAAAATTCAAAAATCTCAGTATATTCAATTAAAGGGAACTCAATAACCTTCATCCTCAAATTCTGAAAGAACTAGTATGTGAAAACATGTTCCTTTAACAAGGATTTTAAATAGGAAGCATTTCAGGGCAGATGATAGACTGTTATAATAATGTCTAGGAATTTGTTTAGTCATTTTATAAAAACTCCTTAATAAGCATATATGAATCATCATTGTCTTTAAGGCTAATTATAGAAGATAATTATGTAGGAGTATTAAAGAGAAGATGATCATAATAAGAAATCTAGCTGGGAAAATATGTTTTCATAAGAATGTACCAGTGGTATTATAGGCTCTGATCACTTTTTAAATAAGAATATTTTTTCTTTTTAGCTTGGGCTTAAAATAAGGATGAAAAGAGATTGTAGTGATTAATACACAATTCCCAACAAAGAGGATACTACTAATTATGTATACATTCCTTAAAGTTTCTGGAAAAATAATCATGCACTAAATGACCATGGAGCTCAAGCTTCTTAAAAAAAAACTCTTAACACTAGTTACTAGATAGTACAGTATAGTAGAATACTTAGCCACAGGAGAGGAATTGTGTGGTTCTTCCAGAAAAAGAGTAACAAAAAGTAGGAATATACCACAAATTAATAGAGAACTTAAAAATTTACAGACCTAGGACACTTCTAGGAATCTTATAATATGCCAATGCATAGTGGATTAAAAGCTCTCTTCTAGCACTTGCCACTTCAGTTTGACAGTAATGTCATGAATCATTCCATTTTGCTTGTTTCTTTAAATTATTTTTATTAGTACACCAAGCCATTTTATCAGTATAGAGTTTATAGACCTATTTTACCAACTTATTTTTTATAAATATCTTATCCGAATTCCCACATAACACAATGCTTCTCTTTAATAGAGCTGTTCAGTCTTGAATTCAAGACCTGCAATGATGGAGGTCCCCCATATCTCTTGGTTTTCCTTCACCAAGGGTGAATCAACCGCAATAGTAAAAAAGAGCAGTTGTTTTCCAACAACATGGACTTCTTCAGCTACAACCACTGGACTGTATTCTTTGTCTAATAGATTAAATACCTCTGTATCTTTTGATTTCTTATGTCTTTCACTATAAATGCATAAGTTTTGTCACTCTAAGACCCTACCAAGGACTGTGAAAGCTCTATATGATATCAGTCAGAGTCTTAAGCTATTATGAAAATTGAAACACTTAATCCACTTTAGTCAAACTGTAGAAAAAAGGAAGCCATTGACTAAAAAGAAAACACACAAACCAAACCCAGGATATTGTCTGGTTCAAAACACATGGTGATCCAATTTCTGAATGTACTGCTATAGGAATCAGTGGAGTCTTGTTCTTTTCTGCAGGAGTTAAGCTAAATTAGAACATGCAAAATTAAATACAATAGATAAGAAATTAGCTGTTTGGTAATATTGTTTTTACAGGTAGTTTATAGCATTTACAAATATCTATAGTGATTTCATTTTAGAATGTCATGGGATATTTTGCAGAGGGTTTTTAATGAATGTTTGTGTCCGTGTTAAAAATATGGCATTCACCTATTTTTGAATGTTAAATTTACCATGAACAGAATTTTCCTCTATGATTTAGTAATTTGGGAAGAATAAACCTACAGGTTTCTCACTGCCAACATAAGTTGTGGTCAGATCAGTATATATGATCTTCATGTAGAGTGTTTCTTGCCAAAATTGCTTTTGAGGATCGAAATATATTGTCCTTGTAAAGCATTTTACCTTTTCCCATAAATCCAGATTTTATTCTCTTAAGAAATATGCTAAATAGTCTACTTGATTAGTTTGTCGGAAGAGGCTACCATATTTATATGAATAGCTACTCATAACTTTACTCTTGATAGCCCATCTATACAAATGTATAGCCTACATCTCATCCACTGAATCAGAGTACTGATGTTAGATTACAGCTAGAGATTAAAAAAAAAAGCATGCAAGTGCAATCACCTGTATTTGCCTAATGCTTAAGCCATCATATTTTTGGACAATTTGTTTTGCAGAAATGTTCTTTACCTCTTACTTCTAGGATACTAAATAAAAGAAATCTAAAACTGCCTACTGATTCCACGGCCTGTCAGGGCCCTGAGTGTACTTAGTGATCCTGACCAGCCACACCTGGGGCCTCCATCCATACTCCCTGACCATGTGAGCGCTATCCCTGTCTGAGCTATGTTGCAGGGGTGCTGGTCTCAAGCTCAGCCACCGCCATCCCTGGCCAGGAATCCCTATTCATTCTGACTCATGAACTGATTTCTCAACTTGATCTTGGGCCTGT